>NC_043749.1:13781824-14081824 GCF_902148845.1 Salarias fasciatus
CACTGCAGCGCAGCGTCTCCAGAGGTGCCAATTACAGATTCAGGTAAAATATTATATTCTCCATCACAGTACAGCAAACCATGTATTTTTCGTTTCCAAAAATTAATTTTAGAACGAACATATTTTCTAAATAAAAACCTTTGTCCTGTCAAGCCTGTAGTCCCAGAATCAAATGAGCAGAGGACGGGACGGTGTGGGAAGTTGTCCGTCCTGGTGCGCAGTCGGGGAGACTTATTTTACTAATTTTAATATGCTTTTGATTATTATTGACGGTTAATAATACAACTTTTTTATGTGTGTTGGTGTGTGTGTGCGTGTTTATCAGGGACATAAGTGCGCGGAGTGTCAGTGAGAGGTGACGCTGCGCAAATGCGCACTGTAAAAAGTTAAATAAATTTTGAAACCTGATTTGAGGCATTGATAAAGCAGACATGAGGCATTAAAAGGTTTGCTGATCCTCTTGACTTAATATTTTGTTTATTTATCTTATTTTCGCGCTAGGTTTCGACCGCTGTCAATCTTCCACAGGCAAAGAACCAACAAACAAAAAAAAACACACAAAAAAAAAAGAGAAAGAAAGAAAGAAAAGACAAAAGAAAAACAAACCACACGCGAAAATGGTTTCATGTGGGTCAATGTACAATTCGGCCGGGCCCAGAGCAGGATACGCTGTCTCTACAGAGCTGTGACACCAACTCTGTCATCATGAATGAGTCGAAAATGAGGGACTCTCCGCTTTGCGTCGCCTCATTCATGCATGAACAGTCTCTATTTTGTGCTGGAAGATCTCTCAGGTCATTTTGAACCGGCTTAAAGAAAATCCTTCATATGGAGAATCAGTCCGTTTGTCACTAGCTGACCAACACACTCCACGCAATGACAGCGGCTTCATTCAGTTGATTGATCTGATTAAAAAAGATAAAATGAACATATTGCAGGCGCGGAAACTATGTGGATCCCGCACGGCTGTATATGCATGCAGGTGAATCATCATTTCTACCTGTGATTTTGAGGAGGAAACCCACACGATGTCAGAAGTTATTTCACACCATCGGACCAAAACACGGTTCGGACAGTCTTGGGAGGGCTCTTAGAGTGTTTTATTGATCTTGCATCTTGTCACGACGCATTTGCTACAGCCATGCACCTGTCAGTTTGCCTTGTCTTTCTTTGTGAATAAATAGTGCCGTGCGTAAAAGCGCGCACTGTATGTAAAGACCTCGGCGGAGCCGATCGGCGCTCTGAAAGAAGTATTAGCCTGTAAATGTGTCTGCATTGTTATTTCATTTGTCTGGTTCCCCAAGCTCTTCAAGAGATTATTTATTTTAAAATACCTTCATATACATTGTTGCTTCACTATGGTTTAGTATTGAGGCCAGGAAATAAAATGTATTTCATCATGTTAATGAAGCAGTGTCCTTTGCTGCAGTGCATTTGAAAAAAAGGAGAGGTGTTCATTTGATTGGTCAAATTACTCTCAGCTGGGTTAAACCCACTTTCTCTCCTCCCTCTTGTGCCACCTGCGCCAGTGGGCGGGATGGAGGCGTGACTGCGCCTGGTTCACGAAATTAGGACAATTTTCTGGACACGCCCCGTTGACTTTATCCGCCGACGGCGCACTTTGCGCTCCGCTGACAGCGGGCGGATTCGGCGCAGTCTGCGAAGTTAGAGCCCTTTGAGTCAAACAGTAATCAAACTGCTTTGCTTCGCCGCTTCAACAAGCATCTCTTACTTTACAAAGAAGGAAATCTAAATTATTGTTACACTTCAAGCATTGTGCATGTCCTCAAATGTCCAAGCAAAGAATGAATGACTGAATCAGGTCAGCTGGACTTGGACATTTCTTATCACCTACAGACTGGCTGTATCTCCCTATATCTCCATGCCTTCAACAAAATAAGACACTTGAGACTGTAGCAGAGCAGGATTTTTGAAGTTTAAAATGATGCAAATAACTCTGCTGGTTTCAGGATTTCTTCGCTCTGCTCAAGAGAGTAAAAAAGTCTTCATGAGTATCACTGTAATGTGAATAATAAAGACCTCTATGCTTGTTCATTTTGCTGCTTTCAGTCTTTATTTGCATTTTTTTTCCTCTGCTGAACCTTTCACCAGTGACAAATAACACCTCACATCTAACAAGATCTCAAGTAACAGTTTACATTAAATGCAATCAATTGTAAATGTAACAAAGAGAGCAACATGTTACACAAGAAGAGTAATTTCATCATGACGTACACAAACAGGGTTCAGAAGCCTTGCTGGTGACAGTAACTGAGTGAATTCTTGACAAAAAAAACTATTCATTTATATTTTGTGGATTTCATAAATATACAGAATATACATCAAACAAAAAATAGTCAAAAAATTAACTAAAAAAAAGACCGTTGATAATTCATCCTGGCACATGACTTCCCTGGAGGATTTAATGAACCATTTGTCATCTCCGAATAATACACTTCAAGGTTTTCTTTTGAAAAGTCACAACTTTTTTAAAATGAAGAATTAAGACATTAGTTGTTTTTCTCCCTCTGGGCTTCGGCAGTCAGCCTGCGGGGTCAGAGGTATTCGAGGGAGTCAAACTGCTGGATATTTCATGGTGTGCAGTGGAACGCTGGGGGGGCAGAAGGTTCACGTGGTGGACGTCTGTGTGATGCTCCTCTGGCTGCTTGTGCTCTTGATGACGAAGGTCGAGGAGTTGCTCTTGTGGCTGGAGTCGAAGTCGCGCTCGCAGCGGCACTGGGACGACTTGAGGTAGAGAGAGGAGCAGCACAGGAAGTTCTGCCTGAGGTCGTGGAAGAGGTGGCCGGCGAAGCACATGTAGATCCAGGGGTTGCAGCAGCTGTTGAGGCTGGCCAGCAACATGGAGATGATGAAGGGCATGGCTGCGTTTGAGGAGCGACAACAAAACGAAAGAGGTTAAATCACTAAATGAATAGAATAGAATAGAATAGAATGGAATAGAATAGAATGTGCTGAAACCAATGACATTGAAAATCTGGTCCACAATATAAATATATGAGAGGTATAGCTTTAAAAGAAAACAATAAAATACATTAAAAACATACTGAGATTAAAACACACACACACACACACACACACACACACACACACACACACACACACACACACACACACACACACACACACACACATCCATCTTCTGCACTGTTTCCTTGGGCAGTGGAGCTGATCCCAGATAACGGAAATAAAATGCAGGGTATACCTGCCAGACCATAACAAGGAGAAACGGGGGAGACTCACACACTTGCATTCCCAGAAATGGGGACAGTAACACACACACACCCACACACACACACACGCATGCGCACATATATACATTCTTACTTGAGAATGCATATTTTACTTGAAGCGTTCTGACTTTATCTCAATAGACGTTCATTTCATTGAGGGAAACACGCAGGCTGATTCAGTGATGCAGCCCCAGCAAGCTGTGACAATAAAGCAACTCACACAAAAGCAAGGTCTTATTTTCTCTTTCAATAAATTCCTAGTTGCCATTAACAGCTCTAAAATGCATCGTACAAACAGCTTGGTGCTATTGATGAGCTTGACTGCGCCGGTGCCTTTTAGGGACCCCTGAGAAGACGAATGGCTTCAGAGTACCTGAGACACGAGAATAACAGGAGACGACAGAGGAAGACGACTGGAGATTTCTCTAAAGAGGACATGTATGTTCAAATCCTCCTACAGCTTTACAATATGATTTGAGAAATGTCTTTTCGCACACTGGCAGCGATACAACACTCGGAGTGCTGGGTGATATTTACTCTGTCAACTCCGTCATTCAGCTGACATTTGCCACATGAGATTAGGATGTGTGTAATTGGCGTACATTCTGTATTATATTGCTTCTCGGTGATATCTAATCTTTCTGTCATTTTGTCTCCACTGCTGTTACCTTACTGTTATATCCAAGATTATCATGCGCTGGTATGAAGGAATAGCTCCATTTTCGCGGTGTTAAAGCTTCTGAGCAACTGCTGGAAAAACAGTGTGTGTTTTTCAGGAATCTGTCAGACTGGATCGGACCAGAGTCTGGACATGTTTTATGAAGCAGAAGGAACGACCACAGAATGTTCTTTGCTGGATTACTTGCTTCACACCTTCTTTTCCGAGGAAAAGACCAATTTCATCATTTCATGCTATTTCATGTCCCCCGCAGTAAATGAGAATCAGCAGAGTTCAAATCAATAATAGGAACAGAATGCGATTCGGTGTGTAAGGCCACCCAGTACAGCAGGGAGAGGGTTTCTTGTTCATTTTTTCGGGGATGTTCTGCGAGTGTCTGAGCGATCTTCCGGTGTTTTTGTCTTCTCCATAATGAAATCTGTCTGGGTGTTTAATGTGAAATCGCTGATGCCACTGACGTTCCTCTAACGAATCTGGGAGATGGGGCATTTCGTGTCTTCTGACATTTCCAGAACCCGTTTTGATAAGCTTAATCGGGTACTAAAAATGGAAAACTTCGCCACAGTGAAAGGTCCTGGCGCCATCATGTGATCAGAGCGTAATCACAGGGGAAATGTGAATGGCTTTGGGGGGGAACTTGGAAGCCTCGGTCAATTTGATTCTCTGGTAATTTGCACACTGCCTGGTTCTGATGGAGACACTGCATTCAAGGTTTCAAATGGCCCCTTTAAATCAACAGTTATGTGTACAACACCACTTATCAAAAGAACACTCGTGTTTCTTGGCAAGAGTTTGATGTGATGTCTGCACTTCAATCATGACACTTCACCCAGCAGCTGGTGAACAAAATGAGCATAATAAATAAAAACGTGTCCCCTGGGTCTGTCCAAATTGAATAAATTTCAGTATATTCAATTGCTAATTACCAGTGTGGATATAGCATTTGTTTCAAAGGTCACTTAAATCAATCTGTTCAAGTATCTACAATAAATTTCACACAACAAAAATAAAGAAATTAACAAAATCACAAAGGCTGTTATTGTCTATTTAAATCTTAATGTCTTTAGTTGTAATGATAAACTGAGGCTTGCAGCTTTTAGTCGTGCTTCTTATTTGCATGGGAATGCAGTAGTATCTCAATTTTCACATTTGTTTATATTATGAATCAAACAAACATTTTATAAAACATGTACATGAAAAATGTCTTGAAAATATAAATATTATTGATTGAAACACACATTTCCATCAGAAAGATTTGTGAGGCACTTCTGATTTTAACAACTCATTTTTCTGAGAATGATTTCACACACATGCACACATGAGCGTCCACACACACGTTTCATGCACAAACAATGGCACATGTCATGGTCAGCAGGTTCTCTCTGAGACATCAGGCTCCACCTTGCACTGATGTCGCCTCTGCAAACACAAACTGAATTAATCAGTTTGTTCTTCAATCGCAGGCTGAAGCTGTTTTGTTTTCTAGCCGGTGGAAGGATGAATATATTGCAGCGAGATTTACATCAAAACAGGCTCCAGAATCATCCCAGAATAAAGCAATAAGTTCAGTCTTGTGGTGGCTCTATGCCCTGAGAGCTATGTAAATAGCAGCTGAGAACACTGCAGCATGAGGAAGATGGCATGAAGAGATAGCTGGTCAGCTGGAACCAAAACACAAATAAAGTCTCAGGAGAAACGAAACATCAAAGTCAACTGACTTTGTGCTTTTTAATAAACTTGGACTGATACCTCATATATTTGTGTAACAATTCTGCAGTTTCTCTTTTCAAAATGGGATCTATTTTGGTGGTTTTTGTGAGATAAACAAAGGGAAATTGATCCATTTTTGGAAGCATTTCTTCCTAATTATGAGGTGATGTAAATAGACAAATCCAATTTTGAATTCCCTTATCACTCCAAAACAACAAATAAACTAATGCTATTGCTTTTCAGTATGTACCAAATACTAAATTCTTCTGGAATCAAAAAGCAGGGGACACAGAAGCAGTCTTTAAAATGTGGGTGTAAAAGCTGGCACCTTCGTTTTCTGTCGTTATATGGGTGTGGCCACGGCTCAACAGTGTCATACAGACAGAGGCCACATTGAGAAGATTACTGATGACTCCTCTATGGTGCTTAAATGTCACAGTGTGTGCACCACGTGCACAGATAAGAGCTGTTTGGCGCGCAGTGGCGCACACTGATGTGATTAATGATTAGCCGTCAGGGTGTCGGCTGCAGGGACAAGAAGCAACAAGTACAATTCTGGACACTGACCACTAATGACACGTGCATTATTACTACTGAATATATGTATAGACCTAGGCTTTTTTTTAATTACTTATTTTCAAGGTTGAATCATTCAGTCTAAAGAGAAACAGTAGGGACATGTTTTCACAGTATGGATCTTTACAAAAAGTGACACACTCTACACTAAAGTGGAATAGTAAACACATACTCACAAAGAACTGGCGACATAGAAATAAAATATAACTTGCATTTGGCCACAAAAAATTGAAAAATTAAACAAAAAACCAAACCCCCCACCTCATATTGAGGTTTTATTATAAATAAAATAGCTGAACTGTAATCTTTTGAGTCATTAACGAAAAATGAAACGGTAATTTAATATTAGCGTTTTTGGAATGAGGCGGCAGTGTTTCTGTGAAGTGTTTGAAATGCGCAATCGTCAGTCTGTGCGCACTGGCGCGCGCTCAGACACAAAAGTTTGAAATCATAACCGACCTTCACGGGGCGCAGCTGGATCCCACGCAGACCACATCTGCACGAAGAAGAAGGGGGTCCAGCAGACGATGTAAGCCACGACGATGACAAAAGTCATTTTCACGGTGGTTATCTTCGCCTTGGAGATGAGCTTCACGCTGCTCACACGCGCCAGCGTGTTGCCTTTGGAGGTTTTGGGTGTGAGGCTTATGCACTGCTCCCTCCTCATTTTCAGCTTGAAGTTTTGCCATATTTTGAAGCTGATCAGCCCATAGCAGATGCTCAAAATAGCCACGGGGATTATATATATGGTGAGACTTATCCATGTGATGTAGGCTTTGGCTCCCCACGGGTTTATGAAGTCTGCCCAGCAGTCGTGCTCTCCAGAGCCAACTTCTCTGAGGGAGAAGATGAACATCTGCGGGACGCTGAAGAGCAGACTCAGCACCCAACAAAATATAACATAGAAACGGTCTTTCCTCCTGTGCAACGACCGTAGGGGTTGACAAATGGCCAGGCACCTGTCCACGGACATTAGAACCAACATATAAGTAGACGCGAACATCCCGACGATCTGCAGGTATTTCACCAGCCTGCACAGAATGTCTGGTCCGTAAAACCTGAATGTGATGTCCCAGATAAGTTGCGGCAGAACTTGGAAAATCGCCACCACCAGATCGGCGATGCTCAGGTGCTTCATGAAGTAATACATGCGCGACTGGCTGTGCTTGGTGGTGTGGATGGCCAGCAGGACGCACAGGTTGCCCGCCAGCGCCAGGAGCAGCACCAGGGCGAGCACGGTCACCTCCACCTTGGCCACCTCCTCGTTCCGCTTCAGGGGGTTGGTTCGATTCAAGCCGCCGGTCTCGTTGGCGAGGGACGAGTTGAGCTGCCAGATGTCACTTTCGTTCAGAAGACTTTCCATTGCCGCAGTCTCGTCCTCTGCAGATGCGTCAGGAGAGCGCAGTCACCTGGAGGACCTCAGTCTCCTCTCTGTCCGAGCATGCGGGAGTCTCTCTGCTGGCACAAGAAGGGATTTGCTTCGTATCTTTAATCAGTCTCCCATGCTTGGTAAAATCCGGAGATGTCGAGGAGAGAGAGGAAAACACCTCTAATTAATTGATAAATGTCAACATTTGTCAAAAGAAAGTGAAATCAGTGGACGTCGATCAGCAACACTGCAAAAGTTCCGAAATATGAAAGCAGTACAGCTCACTGTTTAAACCTAACTCCAAAATCAAAATCTAAATAATGTAATACCAAAAAAAAAAAAAAAAAAAAAAAAAAAAAAAAAAAAAAGACTTCAAGTAGTACAGAAAATATAAAGATTTTCTATCAAAATCAGATCAAACTTTTGCAGACTGGATGAAACAACTATGGAAAAAGGCTGTTAGAATAGTCAGGTGAAGCTCCACCATCCTCTCCGGTAAGATGGTGACTGACCAGCAGCGCAGCGCGTGAGCCCCTGTTATAAGGGACCCTCGCTCCGCGAGAGTGAACAATCTCATCCCCGCCACTAGATGTCTGTGTGCACCATCCATCCATCCATCCATCCATCCATCCATTAGTCACGCCGTGTCTGCGGGCTGCCTGCTTCCACCTCACAGCAGCTCCACATCACGTTTTATGACCCAAAAAATTCACCTGCAAAGAATTTTATGGACAATTATGACTTAGATTCAAGCACTACTTTGCAGTGAAGTAGGGAGGATATTTGGATATGGAAGGTATAAAGTCTGCAAAGGGAGGGGAAGGCGTCATTCATGCTATGAGAGAATTTTGATTTCCTGTAGATGAACAGACACAGTCTCATTCCTGAAACTAGAAAATCTTAGACAAAGATAAAAACTGTTTTCATGCAGATTAAATGGTTTAAAGGAGCTTTTAAGTCTTTGGAAAGAAATGCATTCACAAATAGTTTCTGCTTGTATCCAAAGTTAATTACAAAATTAAGGTTAACAGGAACATTAACAAAACAAAAGTATAAACAAAACTTTTGGTAGTAAAAGTTAAAAGCTTTAATAGTTTGATATCATAACCTCCAAGGTGTCTGCTAGAGGGAGGATGTTTGAGACAAGAATTCTTCAATATATTGTTTTTTTCAAGTAGTCAGACCTTCTATGAAGTATCATTTGGAGATAGTGGCACTGTGATGACAGCATGGACAGGGTTAACGTGAACAGATGAGACAGACAGCTGATGTTAAAGAGTTTACAGATGAGGCTGAAGGCCAGGCCAAGATGGTCAGCACACGCTGTGGAGAGATAATAAGAGAGATAATATATACATTGGACTAAAGATGTCGGCGATAGACCTGCAAGGCAGGCGATGAAGAGAAAGACCTCAGAGGATATTTATGGAGAAAGAGGACATAAAGATGGTTGATGTAACAGTAGAGGAGGCAGGAGATTGGATGAGAAGGAAGCAGATGATCTGCTATAACGAAGTTACCATAAAAATGAAGAATAAGAAGAAAGCTTTTATAGAAAGCCACCGTGGAAATCACTGTGCACATTGTCATAAAACCTGTCAGCGTGTGTCTGTGTGGGTTTTCACTGTCATCGTGAAATAACATCTGAGGGGAAATGCTTAACGTTTTTATTTCAAGCATAGGAAAGTTCCACGGATCTCCCAAGGATTCAGAGAAACTGCCTGGGAATGACAAGATTGGCATAATTCATTTTTCATGTCTTGAGCGACACGAGGAAAAGAGATTCATCGTGCTGCGGTTGTTGTACAGGTGATAAACAGAGGCAGCCGTACACAACGCAGCACACCCTGAGTGAGTTTTATATGCTGTGAGGTGGGTGGATTATTTCAGCACATTGCACACGTTTATTCAAATTTATGAACAACATTTGAAGGAAATGGACCTTTTGTGTGGACAGAAAAAGTCTTAGATCTTCGAGTTCAGCTCATGAAAAATGGGAGCAACAAAAAAAGTGTTTATATTTTTGTTTCATTACTTCTGTCTTCACACATGCTAAATACATAAAGGCTTCAGAGGGATTAAGGACTAAAGTGATCACAACAACCAATTACATAATAATGGGGCAATTGTGGCATAAAATAGTAAATGAGTTTTTACAACCATATGAGAGAGTGCTGCAGAGGACTGTGCCATCTATTATGCTTATTTTTCATCAGCAACTATGCAAAATTTGCAACATGGGGTTTTATTTCCAGGAAAAGGTAGTCCTATTTATGTATTATTACATTACTGGCTGCAGTAACTACATTTTTCATGTTACTTAAACCTTGTAATAAATTATTACATCATTGGCAAAATGCTATTGCGTTGCCTCGTTCCACCTCTAGCCAGTTATTGCATCGATTGCTTCATTACTTTTAAAAAATGGCAAAATTATTCAGTAAATTCAGGGTTCTGTGATATGATGAACACCGCAATGTCAAACAGTTTGAAGACAGGACCACAGGAAAAAAAATGGAGTTTCTCTGCAACTGTGCTGTTTTTTCAATTTCCAACGACACACAGCTGAAGGCCTTGTGGTGAAACATACCCCTGCCAGAGAGTCCATCCCTCTTTTTGTGGTTTTTGGTTGGAAAATGGAAGAAACTCTACAATTTCAAACTCGTGGGATTAAGATGATTTAGCTGTGACTGGAGATGAAAATGAAAAAGAAAAATTATAATGGATTAAATTCAATGATTTGAGTTGCGAGCGTGGAGCAGAAATAATCAAATGGCCTCAGTTTTCTGGTGAACCGGATCGCAAATGAGCCGGCGTGTGAGCAATGCAAGTGGAAAGGCAGAAAACAACAACAACAAAAGCAACAAATGAAAACTGTCCCACTGCAGCAAAATCAGCACTGAAAATGAAAAAGTTCAACAATAACAAAGTAATATCGCTGCAGCTCTGCAGAGAAGTAACTGATGAGTTGATGAGTCTTCGCCACTTTGTAGAAGCTGCTGTTGTGGAAGACGGCGACGTGAGAAACGCCCGAGAAATTGTTTCATGACTGTGAAGAAGAGAGTCAGTCGGAGCCACGGAGCTCAAAGGGGGTTTTGTTGGAGACAATTTATCGCTGCTTTTCGATTACAGTTTAATACGACAGTCAAGCTGGCTCACAGGCAGGGTGTCATGATTTAGTGCGGCTATGAGATAGGATTCAGACAATGTGCCGGGCTTTAGTGTTTTTGGTGGCACATCCTGTTGACGCTCACTTCATCCTGAAGCGACCGAAGCCATTTTCTGAAATTCAGATAAAACAAACACCCTAAGGGGGGCGCATTGAGAGAGTCCAGATTCAAAGACAGAAAGGAAGGAGAAAAGAAAGAAAATCCATCAATCTACAACAAGAATGAGTGGCCTGTATAAATTACAGTGTACGTACATTTGGGATTGACGTCTTTCTAAGCATGTTGTGTCCCATTTCTGGGTCAGGATCCTCCAGAGTCTGCATTTTTTCAGATTTAATATTTCATAACTTGTTGGCAAAAACCTGTGCTTCTTTAAAATACGCCTCAGTGATACACAGCCCAGTAAGAAAGTTAAGATGAAACTCGGTTATCTTGTTATGTTTACCAGGCAAGCCACCTCATGATATGAATCACTGACTGTCTAACCATAAAAAAAGAGCCAAAAGATCATTATGTGAGAGCAGCGTGTTTATTTTAACCCAGAGTAATGTCTCTCAGTGATGCATTAATCCACACAGTAATTATGACAGTGAAAAAAAGAACATTTGGTGGATGTTATTATTGCATTGGGAAAGAGACTCAGGCAATAAACCAGAGAAAATGCTTTTTAAAAATAATCAATTTACCTGTGATTTTTTGCATTATTGTCATCCTAACTGAAACATTCCCAAATATGACCTCTGAACTTTTATGTACTAGATACGCTGCTTGCATGATGAAGTATATTTTTGGCAAAACATGAGGAGCTGTTTGCAAATGCTTTCACTAACAACTTTAATAACCAATTTCATCATTTTCTGTTCATCTTCATTACCCTCACAACAAATTCAGTTCAACAGATGTGTTTTTAGGTAAATAGACCAAAAAGCTTTACTTTTGTCATCATTTCTTTTGAAAAAACAAACAGAAAAGGAAAGTCCTTCCCCTGATCACCAGATTTTCCTGCTTGTGTTCCACGTGTGAGGTTCTGTCATCCCTCAGAGTAATCCTGGCTCACATGCTGGAAACCACGGGTGTACAGTATATCCAGCTACACAAAAAGACTCAGAATTAGGTTGTCATTTCAGTAGACGATACTGTAATTATACGCCACATATTAAAGCTAAATGTCACTTTTTTCATGTATTCTTCTGTCATCGTTCTTCTGTGTTTTTTTTTGAGGAAACATACTGGCGATAAACTAATGAAAATGGCCTTGGGAGTTTATCTAGAGTCACAGCAATGAGGACAATGAAGAACAGCTTTACATGATGAAGAGAATCAGATCCACTCCGACCTGTAGGCATTTCGGAAGATGTTTCATTACTTCGACATCCGCGGAGTGGTTTACTTCATTTTTTTGTCAACCTCACTTGACGACACGCTTCCCATCATGCCGTCATTGTCAGTCCTGAAAGCAATGACGTTTGGCTCATTGAGAATTCAGGCGAGCTGCGAAACAACGTGAGCGCCGTTCGGACGTTTTTAGCAGACAGATTAAGAAGATGGAAAGCCGAAATACCCAGAGCGCAGAGGACTTTAACACTTGAAGTGAGAGGAGCATGGAGGAGAGCTTCTTTCTGCCATGAAGAGAGAAAATTCAGATGACAGGGTTGAGAGAGGTCCAGGTTCTTTGTGGTGAGCGTTTACTGTCATGAAAGCAAGAAAGAATGCAGATGGAAAATGTGAAGCTCGGGGATTTCTTGATATTAATGATATTGAAGGAGAAAGCCTTCAGAAAATACGGGAGGGGATTTATTTAATGTCAGGCCCAGTTAAGGGCGATGAAGAAGAAGAAGATAAGTCAAGACTATGGACATGCAGTGATATAATTTAAAATGACTTCAGTGAGAATGGCAGAAGCAGCGTTTGGAGGACGCAATGGCGACCGAGGAGTTGAAGAAACAGCAAAGCCATGCTTGTAGCATACAGCGCACTGCAGGTATTAGCAGCGGTAGCGCTCTGTTCCACCAGTCCTGTCAATCTTTTTTATACATCTTCAATGAAATATAGATAAATTGAGGAAAAGGAATCACGAATACAGTCGATCAATAAACCTACAAGAGGCAGTGCGGTGGTTAGCTCTCCCCTCACACTGAAGGTTTCATGGGGTCGAGGAGTTTGAGGGTTTTTTCCAGGGTAAGACAGTTTCCTTCCACAGTCTGAAACACGTGTGTGTGTGTGTATGTGTGTGTGTGTGTGGGTGTGTGTGCGTGCGGGCGTGCATTTTGGTAGAATAATGGATATCGAGGAGTTTTTTTTTTTGTTTTTTTGACATTTATTGCACATTTATCGAATATTTCATGTGGAATGTATTTATTTTAAATCATTGTGGTTTCTTGTCTTGTCTCAATGTCACTTTAATGCAAGTCTTCTCTTCTGGATCAATAAAACATTATCCTGTCTTACTTGATGTCAGTTGTACCTATCGGTAAAACATGATGGAATAAATCATCCTCCGGGAAAATAACATCGAAATCACCCAACTTAGGGTTTTTTTTTGTGGGGAAGTGACAGTGAGTTGACAGATGGGAGTTGTTTCTCATACTGACGTAAAACGATCACAGGGGTTGTAAAACAATTTAGAGCCATACATTTAGTGCTGGTTGTAGACATCATGTATTACATATAGTCAGTGCTGGAAAATCATGTGTCCTAAGCTCTGATGTCTTTACTGCGGTTTTGTCACGTCCATATTCATAGCAGAGATTAGTTTGGCGTTCACGTCTTCCAGCCGCTGAATCCTACGCAGCGTGTGCGTCCCGTCCTCATGACTGATTCCAGTAGCTCAGCACTTCTCGCTGCAGTTCCCACAGACATCGGGCTTGGAGTTGACAGATCTAATTAGAGACAAGGTTGAGGCCCCCAGCCCCTAATGAAGTAAGATACAAGGGATCTGCACTCTAATACTTTTGACTCCTGCTGCTTATGTAATGACCCGGTACATGATGTTCTCAGCCTGCCACTTCTCTCCAGCGATCATGTGTCATGCGGTGCATGTACATAAGTAGATCAATGCACTTTAAGGTGTAGCTGGATGCAGCTAGATCCTGCTCAGTGGGAGCGTGATCTATTCTGCATGCTAATGCAACTTGAATTGCTTCGGTAAGCTAGCATCACGGAGGAGACGAGCTCGGCGATTTCTGCGGCTCACATCTGTCAGAGGCTCGAAACATTCTCTAAGCAAGTGAACCAAAGTCATACATCACACCAGGCCGACACATATCTCACTACAGCATGGGGCGGCAACAGTTGTAGCTGACAGATGTGTTAAGCAGAATTCGTCATGTGGGTCTCACTCCTGAGAGTGAGACCCACATACTTGGTTATCGGAGCTTCCTGAGTTTATGCCTGGGTTATTTTTTAAAGTCAGGATCTAAGATATTTTACCCCCCAAAACAATAACAGGATGAAACCTCCTGTGGTCCGTCTGGAAAAGTTACTTTGATCTAAGTTTGTCCAGTCCGAGGAGAATTCTCAGGAAGTACTCGATCCTGAACGGAAAAAAAGCAAACGAACTGACAAAAAAAAAAAAAAAAAAAAGGCTTACCTAATGTCCGTTTTGCGTTTTAAGACAAAGCGCAGCTTATTTGAGTCAGCGCAGCCACAACAACGAAGACAAGAACTCGCTTGATAATTGGGTGGTAAATATGAGTCATTAAAACTAAAGGGTACAGACAGGAAACGTGGCGCAACATTATGAATAGAGATGAGTGAATCACTTTTCTTCACAAGCTGTGGAGGTTTGCCATCAGTGGAGTTTTGCATATTTATAATACTGAAGTTTCTGAAGTCAAGAATATTTGGACTTATTACATCTTATAACATAGAAAATCAAATTTTCTCCCTGTTGCTTTTATTGGTATCAGGACCCTCATTTCCACAACGAGCACTAAAGTCAGTATATTACTGTTGTGCCGATTTCTGCACCTCTAACGGAAAGATCACAGTAAAAATTCACCATCTAATAAATGTCTAATAAGAATTTTCCTCAATAGTTTTATTTCATATTAGTGTCATTTATATAAAGCAAATCTACACTGAGTCAGTACAGAGCAGAAGATGCCACACTTTGTTATTGTGTGTTAGTGTCATTGGAAAAGATCATTATAGAGAGATTTTGTCAATTAAAAAAAAAACTGGTTTAATGTTGTATGATTACATGATAATAAGAACACATTATTTTATAACCTTTATTTCTTTTTGACGCGACAGAAATCTACTCCAGTTCGACCTGGGACGCACTATCTAAAGTTAAAATTATCCTGAAAGATTAACATCATTAAAAATGACATTGTCTTCAAACAATTCAAAACTCACAATTACAATGTTTTTATTCGCACCGTGTAAGGTTTTTATTCAATTCGATTAATAAATTGGAAGGATTGTGTTGCAAAGTGGATACAGCTGGGCAAATAAAAATCCTAAAACACACCTCAACAGAGAGCGATCCATTTCATCTCTAAAACTACTGAAAAAAGGCATAAAAGGAGTGCAGAGTGAGGAGAGGATGTGTGATAAGCAGCATTTTTGTGCGGATCGTCGAAATGCACATTGGGCAACAAACGGCCAAGGGCGTCACAGCGATGGTGGGGGACGCACTGACAATATATCACCGCCTCAATGTGACATCATTTAAGTGTCCCTTGTGGGTGTATGGGGCAAGCAGCAGAGTCACACACACACACACACACACACACACACACACACACACACACACACACACACACACACACACACACACACACACACACACGCATGCACGCAAACACACACACACACACCATCATGCATGCTCCTTCCAGACTATCAGTGAACATGCATGCCTCACAAGCTGTTTCCTCACTCATTATTCTGCGCACGGCGCCAGGCTGCACATACAGCCAATAAGCCGGTGTGCACCGAGAGAACAAAAATATCCCCAACAGTTGGAATTGTATTTATGCAAAAGAGGAGTTCCGTGTTGTTTACAATGACAAAAAAAGAAGAAAGAAAGCTGGTTTCATGATAAGGAATTTTATCACCATAAGAATCAACATTTCTCTGTTTGTGTTCATAACTATTCAACATGCTTTCAATCAGAGTGAACCGTTATGGTAAAGGAAAATCCGATTTTGAAGCTTGTATGTGCATTGATTAAAGTAACAGTTTTTACTATTATTATATTATACAGATATCAGGCAGGTTAATTAAATGTCAGCTACTTGGCTCTTGGCCTTTGAATTTTATCGGGAGAAGCAGACTTGGGACAGAGCTATATCTGAGCGAAGATAATCACAGCCTTTTGAAATACCAGGAGCTCCCATGACTCGGACCATCACCTTCCCAGGCACCGCTGCGTGGTTGGCCGACTGTTTGCCATTCTGTTTGTGTTAGCGTGCCTGCAGCTGTGGGCGATGGGATGAAGCGTCTGAGCCGCTGCTGCCTTATACAATCACCAGGAAGCCTGGACGTCTGTCACATCTGCTCAGCAGCATGCCTGTGGCTCCTGTTCAAAAATGTAATTCAATACAAATTATTTTCTGCCTCCAGCCACTAAGTCGCGATTGATTTCAAAACCCATTTAGAAAGTTGCCATCAGTAATGTGGGTGTGCTTGTGTCTGGAAAAACGTGCATGTCAAAGCTTCCAGGTCAAGTGTTGGATTTGCTCAAGTTTCTCCAGGAGGGCTGCCTGTGAGAGAGTCACTGTGTAATCAGGAAAAAATACACCCAACTTTCACTGCAGCTCGAATGGCAAAATCAATACAATATGAACACAGAATCAATAGAACAAAATCTATATGTTTTATTCTACATCTTAATGAAAAGAAAACAAGCACTAAGGCATATGACAACAGACTGCTTTAAGGGACATCCTCAATGTTTCTCTCTGCAGCTTGACTGCGTCTCCTGTTAGAATCTGGTTTGGGTCAGATTGACTTTTCCAGGTATTATGTAACTCATTGCTGAACACAGAAATTCCCGTTTAATCATTTATACGTGTATAACCTGGTTTTGTTTTGCCCTAAATGGGAAAAATACTGAATATCTAATATGTTTAAGGTTACAAGTAGGTCTGTTTTATTGTTGTCAAGTGTCTTAATGCTGTTCTATCAGATTTGCTTTTGTAGTATGAACCCTCGCAGACAGTGAGGCGTGAAAACCCACAATGAGGCTGCTCTAGCAAATTTTAATTCATCAAATGTCATGGAGTTCTTTAATGTTTACATTTTGCCTTAAATAACAGCAGCTTGGAGGGCTTCAGAGCTGCTGTTTCTCTATGTCCTGTTAATTGGAGTCTTCCCGACAGCAACATGAAAAATGTCCAAATGTAACATTAACATCAGTCTGTAGATTCAGTCTTTAGTGAATTAAGCTCTTAATTAACTCTAGCTCATCGCTGTAACATCTATCTGCTGCTGTCTTTGTGTTTACTGCATCTCAATTTAGTTTTTTTTGTTTTTGTTTTTTTTTAACAACATTCATATTATACAGTGGCTTTCTCCAATTAATTGATGTAAGATCAGCCAAAAGGCTAACGTGTCAAAACTACCCTAATATACATTCCATATAAAAATGGCTTCCATAAGAAGTTTTTTCATTTGCAATCATAAATAAAACAGCTCCACTACTGTTTATTTAAGTACTAATTAATAAAATACTCATTTTCAGTAACACTAACTGTAATCAGTTTGGTTCCATCTGATGGGCTGAATGATCAAACACAGAGTTCTGGGTAGGAAAGGTTCCCCAAGACTGTCAGCTCTGTTTGCATACGGACACAGTGAGTCGGATCATCTTACAGAGTCACTTTTTGCATTAAAATCTGTCATCACTCTTTGTTTAAAGGCGAAGAACAATTAGCCCGCAGTTGCACATAGCGATTACACAGGATTCCAGCTCCGTGCCTAAACAGTCATGGAAGTGGAAAGCAGTTATTGTTAGCCAGAGAGCAAACATAACGAAAGTGAACTCTGGCCCATGATGGCCCCCCAACACCCAGGAGAAAGGGATAATTTGTTAATAAGCCCTTCTACATTGAAACAAAGCATAATCCTCTTAAGAAGTGAAACTTATTAACTTATTCAAGGCACATGTGGCCCCTTCAAGAGCAGGACTGGGGATTACGGTCATTCTGCATTAATGTCAAGGTTTTCTTTATTGTTTAAATGGCCGGCGGTTCACCGTTCCTCTGATTTTCATATCATCTTCATTTTATTAACTCCTGCTTTAAATGACGGAATACAAATCTGTGTGAGCTCAAACAAAAAAATTAAATAATTAAGTAAGAATATCACAGCAACAATCAGCTCATTAGGATTAAGAATTAACATACCACAGTATGATTAAACCCCCTGCTGATTTTTTTAAAAGTTTTTTTGTTTAATAGTTAATCTATTGTAACAGAGAAGAGACAGATTATATATACAAAAAACGTGTTATATAAGTTAATATGCATTTGATCATGTTGAATAAATATTTGATCTACGAGCAAAACTTGACTCACAAAGAAGCCGTTGTTGGCAAGCGCAGCTGTCAGATGATTCTTGGAGTTGGTCAGCAGGTCTCAGGAGGACTTTTGGTCCACTTCTCTGAACTGATCCTTTCCAAACCTTTAAGGTTCGTAGGCTGTCGCTTGGCAACCGGAAGTTTCAGCTCTCGCCACACATTTTCTGTGAGTCTAAAGGTCTGGGGCAGTGGCGGGAGTTCCTGCTCCTACACACCTGGATTTAATGAACGGGCCATGATGAAGCTCTGTAGAAAGACCGACAAGGAGCCAATCATTACTATCAGATGCATCAGTCCAGGATCAGAGGCCACTCCTTCAGCTTATTGTTCTTTTTCTTGGGACGATCCTTTGTCGCCTTGGTTGAGGTTTGTGGTCACTGCCATGCTGGAACCCCCATCATCAGTTTTCTGGTCGATAGAAGGAGGCTTGTATCTCGGATTCTATGGCACAAGGCTCTTTTCATGAAGCCCTCTATAACCTTAGCCCAGAAAGGTCTGCCTGCGAGCACAATCAGTCAACTTGACGCCAAAGAGCTGAATTTTATTGTCTTCTGATCACAGAGCCTTGCAGACACTGCAGGATCTCAGTCATTATGGTGAAGCGGGATCACAGTGGTGTTCTCGCTGACTGTAGTCACAGTCGGCTCGGGGTCATTTCCAAACTCCCTTCTTGTTGTTCCTGGGTGACCCTTCACCTTTCTCATCATCGTCCTTACCCCATGAGGTGAGCTCTGACATGAAGCTTCAGGATGAGACTGATTGATGGTTAATTTGTGTTTGTTTCAGTTTTGAAAAATCACACCAGCAGTATTCCTCACCGAGCTTTAAGCTCATGGCCGTGGTCATGTAGCCCCTTCCAGTCTTGCGCAGGTCGATAATGTTGTCCCTGACTTCCGTTGACAGCTTTTTGATCTCGCCAGTAATGGTGGTGAGGTTTGAATGGAGATTGATTCTGTGAATGGTGTCTGTTATACTTATAACAAGTTGAGATTGCTAGAAGTTTCATTTCATTAATATTTTTTTTCATGCATCATGGGACACTTGACTGGTCTGTGGAGTGTAGAATTCTATCTGAATTCGCAGTCGATCAAAGAATTATTTCACTCAATGGAATAAAGATACATTTCTCTTCTTTACATGAGGTGTTTATTCAGGATTTCTTGTTAATATTCTATCTCAGTCGGTTAAAATGAAAATTTCTTAACAAGGTTCCAAACTTACAAAGTCAGCAAGGGAACCAATAACTATTTCACCCAGTCTATGTATCCACAAAAAATATCTTTAAATAAAATGTACACTTTTTTTTTTACAGACTTTTTTGTGGTAACAGGTAATCGAACTCGTTGTTTTTCCCAGCATTACAGCGCCGTTACTGACAATAAAATGCGCCGCTTGTTGTTGCTACAATTCAGCACAGTGAATCTGTCTTCATCTGACCGGGAGCTCAGAGGATTAAACAATCACGTGAATACTGCCGATTGGCTGAAGAAGACTTACAGCAAACCTACCAGAGGCAGACCTGGGTGGGTGTTCACACACACACACACACACGTCAACGCAGTGAGCACACACACACACACACACACACCACAAGGCAGAGCTGATGGAGACACAGCCATGGCGAGCCCAGATCACGTGAAGGCAGCATTTTTTAAACAGAAGCTCTTATTGGCAGAAAACATGTATTTTTAAGCAATATGAATGTCCTGGAGCGTCTCTCAACATCACACGCTTCAACTAAACAAGTCGCCCAGGCGGGGCTCACATGAGCTCCTCGAACAAAGGAGAAGGAGCCATGTTATCCAAGCAGCCTCGGCTTGATTTCTCTTCTCCACCAACATCTCTGACACAGACTGAAGTAACAGGCCGATAGCGGGGTTGATGGTCAAGTTGGATTCCTTCAAAGCTGTCGTTACCAAGATACCGGCAAGAGGAAGGGTGGGGCGGCCATGAAGGACGACTTTTACTAAACACATAGACACAGAGTATGTTAAAATGAACGCTAAGCTCAAAAATACATTTGAGGAATCGGAACATAACGGTCCACTGGATGAATCCACGCAGCACGGAGTGAGTTAAAGCAGCACTGGCGTGCAGAAGATCCAAGGGTCGTCATACCCGCCTATCCCACAAAATAACATCACTCTCACAGACAAAGGCTCTGATTTTGTCAAGGCCTTCAAAAGGTACCAGCGAGCTGAGGATGACTGTGGGAATGATGAAGATCAGGTAACTTCTACAAATGTGACTGATGCCTTGAAAAGCTGTTGGTGATGATCAGGACAGTGGCGATAATGCTGGCATGGTGATTGCTTTGCCGCCTCATCAGTGATGCAAATCACACACATAAAACCTTGTCTCTCAAGGCACACTCCCCCCCCCCCCCCCCCCCCCCCCACACACACACACACACACACACACACACTGGAGACTCTGATGCTGAAGACTCTCGAACTGAAGAGCAGCCTGAAAGTTGTCGTTAATCTCCCAGAGGCAGTTGGGAACTTTAAGTTACGTCCTCATTAAATTTTATTCATTTGCATGGATGGAAAATGCACACTGTCAGTTTAAACACTTCACTGCAGGCTTTAGAGTTGTATGATGTATGACTTGACGTGATGGAGCTGTGAAGATACAGAATGCTTGGCTTTTTTTTTTTTTTTTTAAATCAGCATAATTGTAAAAGATACATCAAATGAAACAGAGATTTAAAGACATATAATGTATAATGTGGTGCATGTGTGTGTTTGTGTGTGAAGCTGGATTGTAACATGTTCTTTACATCTTTATGTATAATTTCAGGCAATCAAAGCAAGATTTGCGGGAGGTGCTGGAACATGAGAATGATGTCTTGGCAGCTGAAACAGGACAGGAAGGGCCTGGTCAAGGCAAGTTTGCTTGTAGAGTGCCAGAAAATTGTCCTTGACCAATCAGGTACCAGCACACCAACATGCTATCTGAGTACAGACTCAGCTCACTGTCCAGTGTTTCTGTTTGTAATGTTTTCTGTCAAGCGCCCATTTAGGCTGGATGTTTGATTCATTAGAAACCACAGACTACACAACAAGTAGAAGTCCCCGGTAGCGCCCCCCAGGTTTTTCATGCTGTAAGATGAAGAAAAAAAATTATAATGTTGTGGGGAATGAAAGTGCGTGTGGGTCCTGTAGCTTAAAAAAAAAAAAAAACACTTTTTTTAAGCTTGTTTTTAGTATGAGCAATGTTAAATTAGAATTCTGAACAAAATCATTTTATCCACAGTATAAAAACCACCATCAATAATACCTTTCAAACTGATCTAATCATTGAGCGTGAGCTTCAGTAATGTATGCAAAAACCACAAAGTGCCTCTTTGCTCTCAGTTTAGGCTGCTCATTTCAATTCCGCTTCTTCTCAAAGGATTCAGTTAACAGCGGGCTCCTTTATGTTCACCTTTGATGCTGCTCAGGTTTTTAATCTCTGCTTTCAACTTTTATCTTTGTGTAACTGCCTGTCTGATGTATTCTTCTAAAAAAAAACCTACATATGCAAAATGCATCATGGTTCTTCTGCCCAGCTCTCTCTCTCTCTCTCTCACACACACACACACACTCACACACACACACACACACACACCCACACTTTCAATTCTGAGTGAACTTGCTGCAGACATCTTTTTTCTTGATGGCCAACTAATTGGCGATGCATCTTGGGTCATGTGTTCCTGCAGAGAGAGCCTACAAATTCTTCAGGCTGGAAATGACTCTGCCTACACTTCACCATGCTGACTGATTTCTTCCGGCTCCTGTGGAAACCAGAGCCGGGACTGGATTACCCCCAAATTATTGTTAGTGAAATGAGTCCAACTAATCGAGAAGAGCACGAGCTACAAACCGGAAACTGCCGATGGCAACAAACAAACCGTCCATGAAACGAATTTTAATTACTTTGAATTCTAATGATTCTTACACAGTCGATGGTATTGATCACAGGTGGCCACTTTTCTAATGAAGAGATGTTTCCCATATTAGCGCTAATGCATTTTCGGTCTGCTTTCTTGCTGAGGTGCTGTGATCTGATAATCCCCCCATTATTCAGCTAACAATAAATCATTACAGATGCCACATGATGGAAAGCCACAAACTACATGATTTCCTCAACGATTTTACGAAACGTCTTGATCTTTGACCTAATACGTGACTTTTAAGTTAAATGAAGTTGCAGAGGAGAGGGAAATGAATTATCCTTCGAATTAAATTACAAATTATTCAGTTGTGTCAAAATTAATTCCATAAAAATAATCACTCGCACATGTAATTTTTTACGTATGTTGAAAAATAAATCATCCCATCAAACTACAATATACTACTGACTGTCACCGTGAGAGAGCAAGGGTGGTACGTCCATGAAAACCAGGAGCAGATTCAGTTCTGCTGAGTGTAATAAGATCTCCTAATTTGTAGAGAAAGAAACCAGTAATTTACATATATATTACACGTGTAATCCATAAGCTACTGCTCCTTCTCTGCATTAGTCAAGTTCTGTTTCTTTCCATCTCATATCTCACAGTGAGTTTAAACTGTGAATGTTTAGTGCAGCAAAGAAGAATAAATATCACCTATAAGCATGAACTACACACCTTAATGTACTGTTGTAAAAGAGAGAAGTTGTTTTGCTTGCATTGTGTACTCTTATTTTAAGTATTTCATGAATGTTCATTGATTCCTTGAAGAGATCTGCAGGGTTGCGTATGGCTCCCATGCACATGGAAAATGTGTGTATATGTGTTATTTTGTGAACTGCCAACTAATAGTAGTGACTTTGGGAAAAATAAATGATAACCAATCATATCCCAACTTCAAAAACTGAACTAAATTGTCTTCGCCACTAAAATATGCACCTCATACAGTCAACAGTTCACTTTCCAGAGTCCCTGCTCTTTTTTCTGTCTTCTTTTTTTTTTTTTTTTCTAATGCCCCTCAAAAACATCTGGGGGGCACCGAAGCCACTTGTGCATTCAAAGTGAGCGACTGTCCTTGTTGCTTTGTTTGTATGTCGAACTTGTCGAGGTGGTTTGGAGCTTTTCCCTTTGGAATGGAGGAGATTTTCACGGAAACATGATGTGAGGCCCTAATTGGCTCCGCAGAGGTCTGAGTGCGGCGTGCCTCGCATGATCTGAAAGCATTATTTCATGAGTGTCCTGCTCTGAAAAAAGGAAAATTATATTTAACCTGAAGTCTGTATATCTCTCTTTTTTTTTTTACTTTTCTTTTAATTAAAATAGGAAGAGGATTGAAATGCTTCTTTTCATGCAACTCGTGCTGACAAGTCAACACAAATAAAGAATCACATTTTCTTTTCTTTTTTTTCATTTTTATTACAAAAAAGAGGAACTGTAGTTCAGGCCATTTGTGTAATTTCGGTGTCTTCAAATGATGATCAATGGCTGGAGCTTTTCAAAGCACAGCGGCAGATTATTCCCCTTGCTGGGATTGAGGCTTGTGGTGAGTGTCAGAGGATCAATGCTTTACTTTTCAATGCCTGACATTCATTAGAATTTCAATAACCATTTAAGAAAAGCATCAGCACTTCATTTTTAAAATGCTTTGTGAACCATCTGACAGAGATTGTGGATGCTTGAGAACGCCGCTTTTTTTTTCTTTTTAGGGTTTCACCTCGTACAGTGATTGACAAGAAAATAACTATTATGAATAATAAAACAACTGATGCTTGCTGTTTTGCGGATAATAGATGAGGATTATTCAGGTGAAATGTACTGAGAGGAACTGAATAAGTGGCAGAACAAGCTTTGAGCTACAACTCTTTCATCACAAACAAGACAACATTGTCCAGGGAGCCTGACAGATGTGAAATTAAGCTTCTGGATCATTTCCTCAAGACTGTGTCACATATCCGACCTGCAGGCTGAGCGTCTCAGCTCGGAGGCTCACTGAAACAGAAAGAGTCACGTTACCGTGCAGAGGCCATACATTAAATTACCCATGTTGTTCATCCAGAAATCCTTCAGCACAGCACTTATTCCAGTAGATTCCTGTGGCAGACCCCACCACACATGTCCTACAGACACAACAGCCCAGAGTCAGCAGCACTGAGGGTGAATAACACGGTTATTGCTTGTAAATGTCTTAAGAGCATGTTAATTGTATTTTATTTCCCCCTTTTTTAAATTGAATATATGTGCTCCTCATTGTTACAGGTATTGTCCTGAAGTTCGGCAGGGATATGAAAAACAAGCAACGCGACACTTTACCCCCAGTTTAAAAGTTAAAATTCTTAGAAGGGATGATAATTCAGTGTGTGTGCGTGCGCACGTGTGTGTGTGTAAGCTTTCATTTATGAATTAGGTTCATGATCAATTTACAGATTACGGCAGTCTTTACATTAGCAAGGAGCTTTCCAGGCAAAAGTGATTTAAAGTTGTTGTTCATTATGCAAACATGACAACAGTTTATTAAGAGTGATTTAGCAGAGAAAACATCTGGCACAACCGCGAGCACTGTTTATATTCGTCCTGAAGAAAATGCCCAGATCAACACACCATATGCACACAAGGCACCAGGTGAAGAGTGTGTGAGTGGTTTTAACGCAGCGGCTCAAAGCAGACGTGTCATTTCAAGATGTAAACGACACCCATCGGTTTCAAGCATCTGTTGTATCGGCAGGAGAGGCTTCATGTTTACACTGTGTCTCCCTTGATCTCACTGCATAATTAAGAGTCTGGGCAGCAGAGAGCATCGTCAACAGACAAGGCGGCTGTGAGCAGCTCTAATGTCACACAGGATTAGAGGACCGGGCCTCCTGTTCCAGCCTGATCACAGATAACGGGTTTGACAACATGAACGCCGTGCGCCGTCTCACGGGACCATTTAATTTACACACTATTGAAATGATTATCATGCACAACGATGGGAGCGCATTAACAGTACTGATGCTTTCTTTCTTCCAATCATGTTACAATCCCCTCGAGAAGTGGGATCTAGCTCTGTTTAAACACATCGTATTTTCTACCTATTACACACTCTGACACGGACCGGTCAAGGGCATGTGAGAGAACAACGGCACAAGACGCGAAGAAAGGGGATCTCATAAAATCAAGATGTCAGCTGTTGAAATAGAAGATCAGTCGGGTGATCTCTCCAGCAGCAGCTGGAAATCCTCTCACAACCATTCCTACTTGTGCTTTCTCAAATATTTCTGTTTGCTGAAATCGTTTCCTCTGTTCAGTTTAATTTGTGAATCTTAACACCTCCTGCACATCTCCGCGACCGCACAGCAGTCATGGAGATGCTCGGGACGCGCAGATGGATCGCTCCCACCACTGCTGAGCCACAAAAGATTGGCGACAAAAAAATATGATTGTTTGTGGCACCTTGGCCGGCGAGAGGAAAGCAAATGAAATGCTGTGCTCTGGAGAACAACTCTGTTTCGTACAAAAGCAATGTTTTATTGTGCTGTGATGGATACGAACACACAGATCAGTATTCAAGACATGCCACTCCTCTGTTCTTTCACCGTATCATAATGCATTATACTGGGATTGCACTGGTCCCATACGTAGTAAAAAAACACAAACAACAAAAAAAACTGACAAAAGTCCAGGGGAATAGAAGTGCTGAAAAACAGCAACTGAATGAAATGATGTATCTGACCTTTAACAACAAGGTAACAGAGATTCAGCAAAAAATTCAAGCTGAGTCATTATTATTTTCTGAAATTATCCGAGACATAGACATTAAAAATGACTCATCACTGCTGTTCAGAGCTTTAAACTGAATAAAACTCAATAAAGCTTTAATAGGATACAGAGTTATGGGGGAAAGGAGGGATCATCACTGACATTTTCATCTAAGTTTACCTCAAAGATGCATGCATGTTTAAGTGTGCAGGGACAATACAGTTAAACTATACTCAATAAATCCATTAAAAAAAACCATCTGATTCAATTCAGCTTGTGACATTTTAGATGAAAGATTCTGTAAAAAAAAAAAAAAAATCATTTTGTATGCAGTTGCATGATCTGTTTTGTGCTTTTTCCATGGTGCGCTCTAAAAGTGCACATCAGAAGTCATCAGGAGGAGTGAAGGAGAACGGTTAGATGGGACATAAATAATGCCACGGCCTTCACCTCGACGGGCATCAGCATCAGAAAGCATACTTGGTTTGTCTGGCATTTTCAATTTCCTGCTGGCTCAATATTTACTTTGATTTAACCTCCATTTCTAAATAACCTTTGCATATTACCATTAAGTGCAGGTTCTGGCAGCCGGCAAACAGACCCAACGGCTTGAATTCATGGCAGGTCCCAGGAAGCGGGATGAGTTTCAGCAAAGAAATTGGGGGAAAGCTGCAGAAAAGCTCTGTTAAAGATTTCATGAAAGTTGCACACATTTCTGGAAATGTCTGTGAAATGGAGACATGGACGGCAGACAGAGAAAATTAAACTGTTCAATTTTAGAGTCTTTGATACCAGTTTCTGTGAACAGCAGAGCGATTCTGGGAGTGGCTAACAGACACATTGAGGCAGATGGTGCAGCGACCTGATGTGATTTGTAATGATGTGGTGTGCACCAGCAGGAGCACGGGGAGCATCGGTGGGAAACCTGATAAACATCAAGCCTCTTAGAGACACCCTCAGAAGAAAACATGATGACAGGATGATAACAGTCGCACAGTTTCCAAAACAGTGTCGTGTTTTATCGTGTATCGGCTGTTAAAACAGCGTCACATCGGAGTGAGCTTAATGCACAAGGTCTGACTGTCAGTGGGAAAAAAAAAGTATTCTTGAAATCGAATTGTGTTCATTTCTTGTTACCACTGTAGGAAACCAGACTTTTTTTTCCCCCCCCGTAGGCGCCTCAGTGTTCTGTCTGAGAGGCTTTTACACCGAATGAAGACAAAGCACGCCACCACTGACTACAGCAAGTTAAATGAATAACACATTGAACCCGATCGGCTCTCAATTAGGTCATTAACTCTCCTAACTCCGTGGAGTAAAACTCTTGAGACAATTTAAAAACACACAGCACACTGGGTGTGATTTTTCTTTAAGACAAGAATGTGTTGATCGCTCGATTCCCATCACAAAGCTCATGCAGCCGGCCATTTGTTGTATGTTTTAAAGCCCAATCCTCCCTCCGGTTCAACCTCTTTATGCAGTTTTATCTCTGTCCCGGTGAGATAAGACAGGAATTTGACACAGGAGGCACAGCAGAGCTGCTTCCTCGCCTTGTATGGATTCACTGCGGTCCGAGTTATCTTCACACTTTCTCAAATAATGTGCTCAAATGACCACTGTAAACTTTAGGCCTGGGGGTACAAAAATAATGATCAGATTACCTCTGAAAATACAGAAAACAGAAATCAAGTTATGGTAAGCACTTAAATAATTGATAAGCTGAAGATGGAGGGATTGAAGAAAACTGCGGCATGTTCACACAGTTTAAAGAAAGTGGTAATTGGAAGTACATGAGGTACACAGTGCTGGGATACACTAAAAGCCCTACAGACATATGGATGGACGTGCAGCACGGAGAACAAACTTTAACTTACAGTCTATATATGCAAAAGTTTTCATATGAACTTGTCAAAGTCTGGCTGAATAAATTATCATCACCTCTTTAAAAAGGTTCCTTGAAACATATTAGTAAAAAGCACAGATCTTAGAGTTTTCACAATGGAAAGCTTATATTTCTTAGTCATCCTTCATAAATGCATCTTACAGCAGTGTAAAAGACGGCATCAGCAATCAGAGAGCTTCAGAGCAAACGCTGTGCCAATCAGCAGAGGAAATCTTTGGGAGGCTAATGGAGAACACAACAGTGCAACAAATTATGGTAAGCTGTGTTCAGCTGGAGTCGATGAAAATAGGATTTTAAATGATGTCTGCTTCATTTAATATTCAATTATAACTTGATATTGTGTGTCAAATAGAGATGTTTTATTTAAATGTAGCAGGGCTGAGCAGACAGAATGTTTTATTATCTGTGGTGATTAATAATACAAGATCAAATCTGTTTTAATGCGACTGAACCTTTTTGGTTATTTTCCTTTTGAGAAACATCAGTATGACAACTTTAACTGACTCGTATGTTTTATACAAATCACTATACATCATAAGTCTCACTTCTTTCTGTTCCTTTTCATTTCTTTCCTATAAAAAAGAATGAAACAAATAAAATCAATCAATCAATCAAAGTATCAGAGTTTTATGTAGGAACAGCAGAATTATAACTAGAAAAAAAAAAAAAAGATTGTAAGCTTTGACTCTCTAAAGGCATGCTTCTAGAAACAAAACAAAAAAACAAAAAATACAATGAAAATAAGGATGATTCTTCTTATCTAAAGTAACGCAATGCTTCAAAGTTATATTCCGGTTATCCTGACCGATCCTAAGTAGCCTGATCGGTGTTTACAACAGCAGGGATGGAGCCTCCATGGTGGTCTGGGGGTGGAGGAGTGTGTTTGATGTTATAGGTGACCCGGTGTGTAACGTCCATGTCCGGATCTGCCCCCGGACAGAGCTCCACTCTCTCACCTCTGTGCTCAGCATTACCCTGCAGCTCAGCATACAGAGAGTGTTGTGCGAGGTTGATATTCTCTCAGAGAAACGTCTCCTTATTTGTACAAACTGCAGACAGAAACGTCAGCTCCATGTCGCAGTGTGTTGCAGTGCAGTGAATTCTTTATGGGGTGAATTAAAGCGATGGAAGGGATTGGTGGTTTTCACAGCACAGACGTTATACACGCCGTCTAATGGAAGGAAGTGTATCATTTTGTGTGAGATTGAGTCCAGAAGCTCCCAAAGGGAACTAATTTAGAAAATAATTAAGACCACGAGAGTAAAAAACTCAATCATGTTTCAATTTCAAGCAAAAGATTTGATGAAAATGTATTCCACCTCGAATTAACCTCTCATCTGAATCATCAGCAGATGTGAAGGGTCTTTATCGACAAAGCCTCCATTCACGGAGCCATCTGCCGCCGCTGCTTCATAACGACTAATATTAGGCAAAAGGCCAGGCGCACCTTGGACATCAGTTCATTACTGTGGAACTCAGGGATACACATTCTTCCGCCGACGCCAATTCACACTAATGAGTCACGACACCGGCTCACGCATGCATGGCATCACGACTGTAGGAAGGAACCCGAGCAGCTGGAACCAACAGCATACACAGGCTCAGGTAGAGCATGCAAACCACACTCATTAAACCACTTCTTTGTTTGAGGCGGCAAGTCTCTCGCCATGACAACAGGGCTTCACCCTCGCTGCTCTCAGCATACGTTACTGGCCAATTTAATTGTCATCTTTGCTTGTTGTCTATTTATTCATTACGTGTCTCTTTTTAGTTGCTTTTTTTAATATTGTGTTCGAATGACGGAGTCTGCCACAGTGCACCACGAACTGGAAACCGATGGGAGTTCAGGATTTTGCTCATTGTCACTTCAATGCCACAAGATGCTTGTTTATAATTTTCCAGACAAAAAAGAAAATCATTTGTTTCACAGCAGTTTCATAATTGAATCTTCTTGTCTCCTGTTTAGATTCTGAACAGTTTCTTAGCAGCACCCCATACTGGACACTTTATTGCCTCCAAAAACAGAGCTGCAGGTCTTGGAGAACAGCTAAAGCAATAGAATCGGAAAAATAAAAATTGCAGACGATATAAAACTCACGGTTTCACATCGCAGGCTGCAGCGTGAGCTCTGTTTTGCATTCAGTGAATTGCTCAGCTCCGGTCGCTTAATACCTGCTCCTGAAGTTACATTCATCAGATGACACCTCATTCAAAACGTAATCGCCTCTCTCATGAGATAAATACCACTTAGACCCGTGTTCGGGGTAAACACAAGCGTCAGAGATCATTTCAGTCAGTTCAAAGAGATGCCCCTGACATGCATGGCGGACTTCAGTCACGTTATCTGGATTACTACTGCATAATAGCAAATCAGTGTTAAATGTCCCTGGAGTATTTATGCAAATATATTCATCTGTTTTATTCAGAAACTCAGTAGATTTTATGTGGAAAAACTCCATGAACCTTCAGTGGCAACCAAGAGATTAACCCCACGCCAAGAAGTGTGAAAACCCTGCAGGGCTAAATGTTCCACCTACATTCACAGGTCAATGTCCACACGCTGTTTATTTTTAAACTGGTATCTATTTATGCTTTACTCAATATGTCATTTTAGCGCTCATGAATACATTAGAAAGGGTTTAAATCTGCGCTCAAATGATTTGCCCTTTCTCTTGAACTTTCAAGAACAGACTGATTTTAGTGTATAACAGATATTTTTTGAATTTTCTTGGGTCTGGCATCTGTCAGAGTGCACTCAATCATTTCAACATGCCCCTGCTGTGATTGCTCTGCAGAAGCAATCCTCCTCTTCACAAGGGAGCAAGTGAAAGAACAGTCATTCTCCCAACAGGCATGGAAATGTCAGGCTCCAAAAGTGAGATGCAGTCGGATTTTCAGTCCGACTACATAACCAATGAAAGGATGTTTGAAAACTCAGCTGGTTAATTCACTTAATCTAAACAAAGCAGCTGGCCAGGTTCTTTCAAGTTTAATTCAAATCAACTTTATTTTGTCTAAGTATGGTCAATCCATCCAGAAAAGATGTCAAATATAACTGAATTGACAAAAAATGTTGAAAGGTTAACAGAGAAACTCAGCCTAACAAGCGTTCACTGAGCAGAGAGGTTCCTTCACATTTTGGTCCGTTTCTCTTGCTGCGTCTGTGCCGCTCATGTTTCACTCGGCAGAGGGCTTAATCACTTTCTGTTTTACTTGAGAAAGGGAAGAATACAATCATAACTTTTTGGCTGGAAACATTTGCTTCATCTGTATCACATAAATTAAATTATATTTGAAACTGAAGTAAAAGACGACGATGCGACCACAGTTCAGCGAGACTGAAGGGAAAAACACCCGCAGTCATACACGGTCCCTCCTCGCCATCAGATTACATGTTAGGGAACACTTGGACGTGTGACACAAGTTTTGAACTAATACTGCACTTTGATTTAATCAGGAAACTGAAAATAACTCTCCCGACCAGAAAGTGCAATTTTCTTCCTGAACCTTGTTTTTTTTTTAAGCTTAGGTCATCATTCCGATCGCTGGAGGAACAGAACTCATATTGGACACAAGTTCTCAACAAAGTATGGAATAGGGAGGACTTGTCATCATATAATCGTCAACGGTTTGATCATTTGTTTACTTCAGTCTCAGCTTTAGATTAATCGTTAATTATTAAGAAAGTTGTGCTGTACCTGTAGTTTGTAAGTTTTTTCTTTGTGTGAAGACAGTAATCCTTTATACAACACGAGCCGATGATTTATGAAAATGAATAAACAGGAGAGCAAACATAGTTTCATTTGGATCTGGCTTTACATACCAGCAGAAACAGAAAGAAACCATCAGAAAGAAACCAGCTGAGAGATATATATTTTCTTTATTTTAATATAATGAATGAAAATGTTCTGTATTGATTGGCTCTCTTACCTCAGAAGATTCCTGGTTCCAGTTAGAATAGTGCTTGGGGGGTATTTCTGTGTGGAGTTGGTTGCATATTTTCCAAACATCAGTATTATAAAATAACAAGATCCGCCAAACCCCAGTCTTTGTGTACTGGACAGGACTCTCACTCCATTGAGAGCAGCTCATTGATTCAGGTGGTGAAGTGACTCCATGGATCGCGCTTGTTTGTCCAGCACGGTCAGCGTCTCAAACCCACGTGAGCGGAGTTTAAACCGCTGTGAGACGGGTCAGTGTTGGCCTACTGATCAGGCATTGCTGCAGTTGTAACCCTACTGTTGTAACAACTGTGTTTATGTCGTCTTGGAGCGGAGAACGTTGTGACGGAGCAGCTTTCTGTGGCTTTCCTGCTTGTCGCTGCCGTTCGGCTGTCCCTACAGGGATCAACTCCACGACCCCGAGTTGGATAAAGTCGTACGAGATGGGAAAATGAATGTTGATCTTGAGGGCATTCCTTAGTCATCATTTTTTGTTCCTTTCAAATATGCAAGTGAATTCCAGAAGTCCTCTTTCAGCAACAGGCAAGGGTTAGTCATCTTGGAAATGACCAGTTTTTTTTTTTTTTTTTGCAGTGGTGACATTTGGCTGAAAACTCTTGAAATACAATATTTAGCGAGCATAGCTAAAGGATATTATAGTTAAACTGTTTGTTTCCAAGCTCAGTGAAATTCTTTCAAGCCAAAATGTTTGTTTAGTTTTGAGCAGCTCTGTCATCTCTCTGAATCCTGAAGCGTTGTCTGTCTCCGCTGCCCTCTGGCACTGTTCTCCAGAGCAGTGAATTATGAGCGGGCTTTACTATCTCATAATGTGGGCACAATGACGTCTACTGAGGCCATAACTGAGGGATAGAAACTTTAATAACATGCTCTTTCAAGCTTCTGCAACTTTTGCTTATATTTCAACAGATTCTGGTTCTCCGTGTTCAGATTTCTATCTGATCTGTATTTGACAAGTGAAATTTATACAATAATCCTGCTGAAACCATTAACTTTCCGTTTCTGCCTTGTGTATTTTTTTTTCTTCTCTCCATCAGAGCAGCTGGAGGAAAAGTCACTAACACTAGTCTCAGTCTTGATGTTGGGATTTAAACACAAAGTAGAGGATCAGCTTCACAAAGAAACACAAACAAACTTAATATACAATATATGCAGATATGTAGATCAGGTTTTTGCATGAACTGAACTGATTTTCACTACTAAACCTCCGTAGTTGATTTTTAGCATCTGGCATCAAGATGTTCGTCCTGTAACTCAAATGGAGCCTGCATGTTGCACTTGTTTGTCCAGAACAGTCAACATCTCAGTCTTTTTTTTTCCTCTCAAAACATTCCTGAACTGTTCACTTTTTGACTTTGTGACAGGGTGTATTTTCCAGCTGCTAAAAGGAAAGCGCCAGCAGCGATGGTTTCCATGAAAAACTTCATGCTCTGCAACAATGCTTAGGTGGGCAGCACATGTCAAAGAAGCACTTCGATGTGTGTGCGAGACGAAAGGTTTTCAGCAGAATAACACTAACAGCTAAATGAATAGTGTGCATTCAGCCACTCAGTCTATATATAAAAAAAATCATGATCATTATAGCAGGTGAACGTCTCCCGTTAGACATCAGAAACCAAAAATTCACTGGTAACCTGGCATAACCACGTCTGATAGATCTGCCTGTCGGTGGCTGCTGGTGCAGCAGATTGAAGTTAGTCTGTATATAATGGTTCACAGTCGATGGAACGTGAAACTCTGGAAAACCATGCAATATCTGTAAAGGTCAGGAGTCCCGAGCACTTTAGTAGTGGAAAACAGAACCTTAAATCACTTCAATTAAATGAGCCAAACTGGGCTCCTGTAACACACAAGAAAATGGCTCATGTTGCTGTTAAGTTCTTCTTTGTAATCAAAAAAGAGCCATTTCATACATTTACACACCAAGTCCAGTGTGTTTTCCTTTATCCTGGTTCAAGACTCTTCAAGTCAACAGTGATCAATCAGAGCTCGACAGAAGCTGATTAACTTATCTGGTGAGACGTGACGAAGCTCACAGGAAAGAAAACAGTCTGTCTTTAGGGAAACTCTGCTTAAAAAAATGGAGAATATAATACATCAAAAAACCTGAGGCATGGACTTCACACTGTTTCACTAATAAAGACTTTAGTTTTGTGTAGTTTGGTGCTTCCCCTCTAAACTACTGGGCAAACCGCGGATAAAGTTTGAACTTCAGAGGTGTTAGTCTGAAACTGAGAGATCACCAAGTCCTGAGGATTTATGTGCCTTTGTGTTTTTGATCTCCTGAAAATGTCTTTGACTTTACCTGAAGAGGCGTGGAGGCTTCTGAAAGCCACACGAGGCTGTTGCAGGCCACGTAAAGCAGACTGAGATCAGACCGCGGGACGTCACGCGATTACTGCAGATTTATGAGGCTTAAAACCTGTGTCACACTGTGTGGAGTAGATGATAAGAACCCTCTCCATCATCACCATCATCATCAAGACGCATCGGGTCCAGTCTGCTCCACATACAAGAACTGAAAGCTACCCAACGTGCTTAGTACGCCAAAGACAATTGTTAAAGGAAAAAGAGGTATAGAATCAGAGTAGCAGCTTTAAATTACTCGTTCTCCCCGTTCACAGGAGGCCGGAGCTGTCCGTCACTGCGTCTCTGCTTAGTCTGAGGGGCGAGACAGCAAAGTCAGGAGCACCACATGTCTGAGTCCAGGCTCCAGGCGGGCTCTGTTTTCAATCAAGCTCGCCTCCCAAACGTGTTCCTGTAACTCTCCCGTGCACATGCACGTGCACATGCACACAAACGGCACCTTCCATTCTTCAGTGTTTACACTCCTGCTCGCCTTGACCTAGGATTTCCAAACGGACCCCAGTTGATTGAATTACACCGACCCTGGTTACTTCTCTTTCAATGAAAACAATCTGTTTGAAAACTTCAGATTTGCCGGCAAACTTTCAAATTGCAGTCGACAGAAAAATTACATGCGCCAGAATCTCTAAGAGAAGCTGGAAAAACATGAGGCGCAGCCGGGAGGTCAAGGTGAGACGATCAAGTAAACTGACATGTTTACTGACATTATTTTGGCCAAAATGGAAAACATACATCCAGAGAGAGAATTTATACAACATAAATTCACATGGTACACACACAGAGAGAGAATTCAACTGCATTTAATTTTTAACAAAAAAATAAAAAAAAAAATTGCCACATTTTCAAAAAAAGGTAAAGCAAACCCTGAACTCATGATGTGTTGGAAGTAAAATGATCAAATGTCTGCCTGAATGACATCGTAAGAATACAAAACAATGTGGCAGCAAATTCAAAAAAAAAAAAAAAAGTCAGCAAGTGGAAATTTAATGAGATAGAAAAAGAACAAGTCAGTCAAATGTTTATTGGTTATTCAGAAACGAGGAAGCTCTCCAGTCAGGTCTTGCGCCTCCTTTTTCCAGAGACGGGTAACGAAGCCACGCCTTCGCCTCTGGAGCTGGACGTTCGCTTTCTAGGTGAAGCTCTCTCCGTGTCTCTGTGAAATAAGATTTTTAAAGAACCCAGTCATCTTATGTCAATTAAATAATAATTAAAAAAAAATTCGGAACACAATAGGATAGCTCCCTGAACATTCTGATGTTTGAAGAAAAGTTACAAGTTAAAGAGATGCTTCTGTTTTTTTAAAACAACTTTATGAAATTTATGAGCAACCAGCTAGATTGTAAACTGGACACATGAAAGGTACAGGTATTTATTTTTTTGTTAGTAAAAAAAAAAAAAAAAAAAAATGTATGGGCAACTGAGGGATCAAGTCCTGCATTTTATGAAAAAGTTAGGACGTAATAAAGTACAATGACACAGGAAGTGGATGCCTATTTCCTGGCGTTTCCCTTGAGAGAGACAAACTTCAGGTTCGCATCAGGAGTGTCTTTGCTTTGAGCAGAGCAGGGAGGGGAACAGACCAGAACACTGATGCTCGATTGTCATGCTGCTCACGAGATACGATAAAAAAATAATAGATGAATAATAAAAAAAAAAAAAAACACTATCTTTGGTCACAGCCTGCTTGACATCCCTCCAGGAAATACATTTCAGCGGGCGAGAGGAGAGCACCCACACAGCAGAACACAATCATTCTGTGTGGCCAGTTGAAAGGAAGGCTGCCTCTGCGAGCTCAGAGCTCTTTCAGCCGCGCCTGTCAGTCCAGCAAAGCCAAGGACAAAGTATTTCCATTCTAGACTTTATGTGGCTAAAGACACCGAATCTGACCATTAAAAAATCGAGGCTATTCTTCTTCAGAGCGACATCGCTTTGAGCCGCAAGCAGAGATAAGTGGGAAAATATGAAAAACAGGCAGATGTTTGCTCAGGTGCAGGGAACAAAAGGAGGGTACTCAGACCGAGACTCACCGGAAAACACTTGATTGACTGAAGAGTCATGAATACTTCGAGTGTACATGTTCTGCCTCCAACAGGAAAGATGCGTGCTTTGATAAAGATCGTTGGGATACAAGCTGGTATGAGACCAAACACAAGCTCATAAAGTTCCTGTCTCTCTGTGACGGACGGGCGACCTGTCCACCGCGAACTCTGCACCGACCACAAGCTGAACGAAGCAGTGCGGAAGAAGGACGGACAAACCAAAACAAGACATCCAGCAAAATTAATCTGTCTATTAAATGCCCGTGGCTTTGAAAATCCTCTCCAAATAACAACCTGACATTAGTCTGAAATTAGTCACTGCTGAGCGACGATTCCCACTTTATATTGTCAGAAAAACATCTCCAGTGAGCAAACAAACAATTACCACGTCAATATTTCTTTCCTTCATTGTGGATGTGCCTCCTGTTGGGCAACGGAGTCCAGCATGCAGGGATGACTTACAACCCCGGTAATGAAACACCCCTGACATCAACTGGCGATCCCTCCGAGATCTCCTCCATCACTAATGTTCAGAAAACTGGACTTGAAAGACCCTAAAGGGAGCCCTGTAACAGCAGCGTCTTACATGTGGGATCACTTAGAGGTTCACGCGGAGGGCCTCTTCAGCTGATTGACTGTGGATGGAGATCACCCTCCAGCTACATGCAAGCTCCCAGCCTCTTTATCTTCTCTGAATGGATCGGGGTTAATGAAATTTGGGTTTTAAGTCGACATGTGGGCGGCTGAGCGATGGGGCTCCTGATAAACAGGCTGCTGCTTTATTCCCGGTCCACACTTCACACCATCATCATCTCAATGGTTTTCTTTGCTCCGGATTGAGATGGAACGGAGGACGGTGATAAAACCACGGCAGACAGAAGAAAGCTTCCTTTCAAACACACACTTGGCTTTTTGCTCAGTGAACGGACGAGGCGCTCCGAGGTCTTCGCTCGGTGTGTGACGGCTGCACAGAGTGGAGTCATGTGAGGGCATCGCACCACTGAATACCAGCAGGTTTAATCTGAACATCGGCTTCAGCCAGCTTTCCAACAGGCTGACTGTTTCCAATTAATTTCATGTTTAGGTAATCAGCGAATGTCATCCGCGATTTTTTAATTGAAGAAAAAAAATAATGATATCTGGGCCGCAACAAGGTACGTCCCGTAACTTCAGACAGAAATGTGGGCTCAGCAGCAAAAGGCAGCGAGTCAGGCAGGGAAAGTGGGAGAAGGATGCAATGCGGTGGAGCCAAGACAACACCACCCTGGTGTTTTGAGAGTATGACTCAGAATTGCACTCCGTGGTTCGCAAGTGAATGAGCTCTTCGTCGGTGCAGTTATTTATACGAGCCCGCTGGGGATGGAGCGTTTAGTGCGTCTGTCTTATTGTACTGTCAAAGTAATTTACAGAAATTATGACAGGAATAACCCAATGACAATATGAGAGAAGAAAAAAATAAGATTAACGCGAGCTTAAGCATTAATATTCAGTGCGCTTGTTACAGACATAATTGGTTGAAAATAAGAGCACAGCTGCCCCTGGAAAATCTGATTTATCGTTAACATAGCTTCACTTTCTGATCATTCAATTGGATGAAATCATTTTTCCAGGAATGTTAACTTGTGAAAGCAAGCACCAGGAGCTCTGGGAGACAAACTAGGAGAAAATAAAATGAAAAAAAGTTGGCTTTTATGGCAGCAATGTGTTGACAAGGCTGACTCAATAAAAGCTGTGCTCTCCGCTATCTCCGTTAACAACTGCGTTTTTCACAATCCATCCAGAAAAAGCAGAACGATGGACAGCCACAGAGACCTTTCCAACATTTAGTGTAAAAAAATGAACTAAATACAGTTATTCTCTATTTACCATTAGATCAGGGTCACTGTTTTGAAACATAAAAGTTCAACTAAACTTTTGTGCAACATACTTGTGCATACATTCCTCATCAGAAGAGTTCAGATAGTTCATGTTACAATAAAAACTACTTCACAGTCCAACACTATCCTCAGTAAAGGATTGAGAAATATGTAAGAAATCTCTAGCCTTTTTTCCTTCCAGCAAATATATAAAGAAAGACAGCTAAAAATGCACTTAGATTTATTTGTTTTAGATGTGACAGTGCACCTTCTGTCTGGCAAACCCAACTTTCTTGTTTCAATATATTGATCTACAGATTCTGTCCGCCACATCGTGTGATGCTACAGCTGGAGGAAAAATGCCATTTCACTTCCGATCTTTCAGTTAGAGTGAATTCCACTGTGGTTTTTCACCCTATCAAGAACTTATTGAAACATATAAGGCGTGAGACATTGAGGCGGCGGACCAGAAAAGTTCTACAAGTATTTGGAAAGGATGGGAATGGTATGTCGGCCTGCAACGTATGCATCGCCACAAAACGGCGATTACTCACGCCACAGAGAAAACAGCCTGTATCACAGGGACTGAGAATAGCGAGTGTTCACTTACTCCGGGCTCTCGGCAGGCTCGGGACCGAAGATGTCTGAAAGAGAGCTGGGAGAAAAGACAGAAAAGAAGACGTAAGAGGCCGAGTTGGTTTTTATCTGCTATCATCTCCAGATGCAGATTATTTACCGTTTCAATATAAAAAGGTAATAACCCTACTTCTGACTGAATAAACCGTCCTGAAAACAACTCTTGAATGTTAAATGTTACAAACTCTTAACATTCTGACTGCAGTATAAATGCAAAATTGGACTTCTCAGACATGAGCGCAGACCCTCGGTGGCTCGCCTGCCTTTTGAAGTCTGCAGTCGTATGAGCGCGCCTCAGGTGAACCACAAAAAGTCAGACCGAGCACAGGAAAAATAAAAACTGCTTCTTCTTTTATTTCAGCCCCCCATTTATGCTGTCAGTCAGGGAGCTGCGGAGGTGAGCCGCTATAAGCCTGTGCACCTGAGGAGCACTTGAACACACCACGGGTTTCTGCGTTGGATGGGTTTGGTGCGTGTTCTGTGAAGCTGGTCTCATCTTTCTGGGGCATTCACGCTCCGCGGGGGCTCGGAGTAAATCCACTCCCTCAGCACCAATAACAGGCTCACTTTTCCATTGTCGCTTCAGTGCAGCACGACTGTTCTGCTTCTGTTGAAGCAGTTTCATATCTTCTCTCCGGTACACCGGCGTTAACGGGCGTCTGTTGTGCGGCGATGTCAACCAAGCGCTCGTTTGTTCCCCACCATTCTTTTTATTTGCACTTCTAAGTGGCATCTGCTTGTGATTTTGAACTGCTGGAAAACAGAAACTCACTTGACTCACCTTTTAATCTAACATGTTTAATCACTTGTAAATGAAAATAAGAAATAAAGGAATTATTTGCACTCCCACCGTTTAGTGAATCCAGTGTGTTTGGACAGAATGTGACAGCTGGAGCGCGGCAAAAGATGCTGCACTTTTTCCACATCAGAACCATCTAAAACTAAATATCACGTCAGCTGAACCGTTGCAAATGGAGACCAGACAGGCTGTCCTTGTAACAATGACAGAGTCGTTTCAATGAGGACACAATATGCAAATAAAAAGACCGAAACGAAAACAAATGAAATGAAAGGGCTTCATATTTCATAACACTCGAATCACAGGGGTGAAGAGCGGATCAATGAGGGCACTGCAGGAACCTTGATAAACTTTTGAAAGTTTTCTTTTTTGCGGTTATTAACCGCAGAAATAATGGTAATGTCACTTCCTGAACAAAACACATTTTGACAAGCGTCACGAAGAAAGTCTTATGGGTTCATTAGACAAAAACCAAGAAAACAGTATGAGGCAGTTATCAAGGAGCAACTATTTTTTGGGGTAATTGTCTGTGTCTCAACATCACCCTCATTCATCTGGCTGCTGCCAGTGGAAACTTTCACTTCACAACAATCCCGCTGCCAAAGGAGAGTCCGACTCTTTTAGACACAGTTGAATCTCAAACGTATGTACCAGTATTAGCCTTTAAGCACACAATAGGATACACACATCTGAGAAAAATAAAGGAAATTATAGGCCGCAGTCAGAATCAATGCAACAAAGATTGAGGCAGAAACCATCTTTACAAACACAGCTGTCATTAACGGACAATAACACTGCGAGCAGCGGCTCAATACCAGTGGAAAAACGTCCCGAAGTTTATCAGACAAAACCGATTATCCCTGTTAACTGCTGGAACTGGGATTTATTTCTTTAAATGTGTTGTGGCTGAATGTTGGCTCGACGCACGCTGCTGTTGGTTTTTGCAGCCCTCGAGCGACACAACACAAAGTGGTCTCTATTACCGCCGCCAAAAGCTCTCTCACATATCCAAGTCATCAGTTTTCTGATCCAGGGCCACTGCACCCATTTAGGAACCGTTTGCTGCTAATTCCAGAACAAAATACATCTCATTTGTTGCGCATTGTTTTGTCTGTTGCACAAATACTTTACAGGACAGGCTGCGCGACTCCTCAGTAGACACTGAAAGGTTCGTCCAATACTTCTGTGCAGATACATCTACAGTGCTATAAAAAAGTATTTCCACTTTCCTCGAAATCTAATTTTTTGGAATATTTCTCCCACTTAAATGTTTAAGACCATCCAACAAATTTATATATTAACAGATAAGAATGAAGTAACTGATATCAATCTGTCTGGAAAGTGTGACAAACCCATTTGTAAAGCTTTAGGACTTGAGCGAATCACTCTGAGAGTCATTATCCACTAATGGAGAACTATGGAACAGTGGTGAACCTTCCCAGGAGGGGTCGGCCTCCTGAAATTACCACGAGCACAGCGGTGACTCATCTGGGAGGACAACATCTGTAGAGCTGCGGGCCTCAGCTGCCTCCGTGAAGGCAGAGAATGGGCCAAAATGGCATCCATGGCAGAGCTCCAAAGCCACAACCACTGCTGACTGAAAACGAACATAAAGACTCATCTGACGTTTGCAAACAAACATCTTAATGATTAAGAATTTGAGAATGGGACGAGTACTTTTTCCATGTAGATTTTTCACTTGTGAAACTAAAGGAGAGAGTCCTGCAGTCTGAGCGTAACTTCGATCCATTAAACCTGTCTAACCTGGGCGTGGACGGCGTCTGGAAATGTCCACGTAGACACAAAAGCAAAGCCCTCTGGCAGAAGTGCCATGCCAGTGATACGCACCTGCTGATGTTGACTGCATGTAGAGAAGCTTTCTGGCTTGCTTGGAGTAAATTATAATATCATATTTCATTTACAGGCACTCCACAGCGCAGCAACATGGCTGCTCCCAGCTGAAATACACTGCAAACTAATGAAATGCCATCGACTACAGAGTCACGACTGCTGAGTTTTTGAAGGGAAACGACCAACGAGCACAGCGTGGTGCCGAAAACTAATTATTCCAAACGTTGACCCACAACTGGTGCTATGCTACGACATGGAGAGAGTTTGTAAGTATTGACAGCATGGAGTTTTGTTGAGGCTGGACTTCAACAAAAGAGAAACTTTCCAGGATGCCTTTATTTCAGAAACAACAAATGGAGCAAAATCTGAAAGGATCTATTTATTTCAGCTTGAAGTTGAGACAGCTTTACTCAGACAGCTGCTGTGTGCTGAGCGCATGAAATTTTTTTAATTAACCTGTGACGCCTCAGGAAATGGACATAGATGTGCAAAGAGAACTTCCATCCAGTTAAACAACTTCAACTTCTGTTGCACATATGGGCACATCGCTGCTGCTGCTGCTGGGCAGAATTATACATATATAACATCGCAGTGAAAAAATAGAAGCTCAAGTCGATCTATTGTCTGGATTTTGCACTATGGATTATCCAGAGGAGGGCTGCAGAGGTTAAGGAAAGTCCTTGTGGACATGGGCTGAAATTCATGGTTCATCAGAGCCGGGTCATTAGTACACGTGGATGAATGATTGGATCATTGGAATTCAGCCACGTCTCAGATTGAGTAGTTTAAAGGCTCCTGAGTTAAAACGTTTTTTTTTTAAACTTATAATATGTACTGCATTCGCCTGTTAATTAATAGTGCAAGTGAAGTTCAGATTGTTCAGTCAAATCACCGTCCGTACACTCAGGAAAACGAAATTTTTATGTGTCAACTCTAAGAGGGGCTAGAGTCAGTTTTTTAATTAAGGCATATTATGTCCAACAAAACCTAAATATGTTTCATAAATGTGACCTCATTGTAATTCATTGGGCCCCCAGTACCACTCTTCAACTCAAAATAAATGTTTGAACAGTAGTTTTGTAGTGGTGGTAGTGCTGCAATGCATCATGGGAGTTTGGGATGAAATACTCAAGATTTAAACATTGTTTTTGTGGTTTATTTCAATGTTCTGATGTTAATACTGTTATTGGTAGTTGTGTTTTGTTGTGTCCTTTTTCTTCAGTTTAACTAAATAGTTCAGTTACTTTTCATGTCAAACCTGGAATGAGAAGTGTTGTGCATTTAATCAGGTACTGCTACTGCTCCTACATCTATTGAAAAGTTCCCAATTGCCTCTGGGAGTAGAAAAGGCCTGAGGCATCCTCTGTAGCATCAGCCCAAATGAGCAATGTCAGCATTGGATTTCCTAATAATCATAATTGGTTAAATAAAACTAATCATTCTAACAACTTAGTACCGGGCAGCCATTGTATTTGACATATTTGACAAAAAAGGAGTTGAACGAACTCAATTATATTGGTTTACACAGAAGAATTCAGTTTTGGTTGGATCTAAAGGAATAAAACAAGTTGGACAATCTCAAATATATTGTCCTGTGTAGATGTATTTGATTTGAGTTGGGGCTACTTATATTTTTCGTGTGGAAATCCTGCACACATTTTAACTGTGTTCATCCAATGAATCATTTTTTTGAGTGTAACATAAACAATTCAGAAAGCGTGCAAAAATTTCACAACCTCTCTTCTGTCCAGATTTAAAATTGTAGGTTTCCCTGAATCCTGCTGCCTTCTGCTGAAAGAACCGCCAGCAGGCTGTCAGGATCATTTTTAACGGTTTGGTCAAAGAGCTTATCTGGCTCCCGAGTCTCAGATACAGGATCTGTGTGTTCGGCCGCACTGAGACATGGCCAGTTATCTCTCCTCATAATTATACGCAAAGCTTTAATCAAACACGGGCTAAACGGCATAATTTCACACTGATGCTTTGCATACTGATTAAAGGAAAAAAAGTTGAATCAGTTGAATACCCAAAAAAATAGGAACTGGTCTACTTCGCTGAAATGTTGGGAAGACGTCTGTAAAAGTGGATGAAATATATCACAAAAGTAAATGCAGATATAAATGTGATTTAGTGTTTTCTGCCTTTTCTTTACACACAGAGTCAATCACAAACGCAAAGCAAACATCGAGAATTTTAACCAAATTTTTCCACACATGTAAGAAAGTACCAAATGTAGCAGTTCTTTTTGTTGTTCATCCTTCTCTTCAGAGGAAAGAGAGCTTTTTTATGACAGTCCAGTTAAAAGTAAGAGAGTGGAGGACGCTCGCAGTGAGATCAGGTTCATGCTGCTCTGCTGAATTACTTTATAGAAGTGCCAGACTTAGCTCAGGAAGAAAACACAGAACTATTTCATCTCCGGTTGGCCGGACTTTTAACATATTGTCATAATATCCTTGAAAGTTAAACTTTAAGGTTTTTCTCAGCTGTGGCGAAGAGTTTAAGTTTAAAACATCTAGAGTGAAATGTCTAAATAACATCCTGTAAAACCGCAGCATTTGGTATGTAGCTTTCATGGCAGCATCACTAATATCTCAGTTTGGGCCTGAAGTGTTGGCTCCACTACTCTGTGTTATAAAAGCTGACGAGCAAAGATCCAGTGTCACTTTAATAATCAGTACAGTAAACTATAAGTTTACAAATTTTATGGCCAGTGTATGCCTGCCTTTATATAAGCGCAGTCTGAGGAGGACTGTTTATGTCCCTTACTGTCCTCCTACAGATTAGCAGATCAGTATTTGCCAGTCTCTCATTGTACGTATTAAATTCTCCATTAACTGCAGTAACAGTAAGATTGAGCTATATGTGCCACAGGAGAACCTTCGGGGGGAAAAAAAAGCTCAGAAAGGAAGATAAAAATGCCCCCAAAGCACTCTGAATTCTCTCAGTCGTCACAGAAAGTTCTCGGCTCTCTCCTGCAACAAATATTCAAGGTTCAAAGGAATCTTTGATCAAGTTATTGGTTATCTTTCTCAAACTAATTGAAAGTAGAAAACCCAGCGATGCACCTCTTTATGCAGCTAAAGTTTGAGTTTTAAAGGTGACCTCCTGCTGCTATTTAATCCCGACGCCTTCCTCATCTTCCTCACCTGCTGATAGACACGTCACTGCAGGCGGGGCTGGATGGGAAATCAGTCCTGCTCGCAGACTGCTCCCCGTCTGTTTCTTCATCCAGCTTAATCACCAGGGAACTGGTTGATTCTGCAACAGGATCCGAGGAAGACAAAATATTATGTTATGATGATAATTGCTGATTAGGGCAAGACAAACGATATTAGCACAAAACTATGAATATGTCAAATTAAATTTATCCTGATTAATTTATGCTCTTAACACAACGCATCACTGTTTAAAGTGCAATCAAAGTATATAAAAGTAAATAAGAGACTTAAGGATGTATTTTTGTTTTAATTATGTTGGAACCATGCTGGTATGCAAATATTAAAAACATATCATGATGACATTCTACAAAAACTTTACTTCAAACCCATTTGTGCCACTCTTCACGTGAGACCGCTCTACTGAAACAGATACATTTGTTTATGCAGACAAGGACAGAAACAAGACGACTGAGGTTTATTTGAGAAACTCCAGCACACACACAGGTGATCGTGTTGTCAAGATTTAGCAACAGCAAATAAATTGTGGCAAGCTATTGGTACAAATACAATCTTTAGAACTATTAAAACGATGTAACTGAGCACAGCGATGATGGTTTCTAAAGGAAACCAGAGGGGTTTATGGACATGTAATTTATTCCCCGCAACACATAATGAGGGTGGGTCTTACCTGCGGCCTGAGCTACTTGAGCATCCTGCTTCTCTGCGGTGACCTTCTGTTTAGCGTGTCTGCTGGTCTCCAGGCGACCCCGGACCTGCGCAATTAGGCGGCTGAAGTCGCTGCTGTGCCGCTTCCCTGTAGACAGAACGCAGCGTGGAGGAGGAAGGATTAGGGAAAGGGGAAAACGCTTAATGGCCTTTGCACCATAACATTATGCAACTGTAACATCCCCCTGTACAGGACAAGGAAGTCGACTGGCGGCTCCGTGCGAGGAGCGAACGCAGAGCAGCATCCCATAAATCAAACTGAGGTTATGAAGTTGACCGGGTGCTTCGGTGAAGCAGGTGGCAACAAGGTGACAAACGCTGGCAGTCCACCAATGCTTTAAAAGTATATATTTGTAAAAAAAAATAAATAAATAAATAAGCCACAGTGCGTTTTTTTTCTAAAGCATTAATATTAATACTGAACACACACTCATGTTTCACTGAGACAAGAATAAAAGAATATCAGTTTTACATCTGGATTTTCAGTCAACCTTGAAAGGTTGAGCCATTTTGGTGGTAAAAATCTTTTTTTAAATATAAAAAAAAAGGGAGATGTCGTATACGAGCTCCAAGATGAGATTAGTGTGGCTCTCAATACCGAGGTGGAGGCTGAAGTAAAAAGACATTACAGTCTGCATACAAAGGATGGGAATGAATTCTGTCTGGCAGTGACTCAAAAACAGAAACTCAACAACATTTACAAAACATAAAGACCGGGGAACAGGGAGGAGGTGAAAGACAGACTCGCAAACGCTTTAATTTGCGTTGCTGTGATGTTGTGTGTTGTGGTGCAGGGAGTTCAAAGTGCAGCGGCACGAGCCTCCGAATACAAAGCTGGAACGGCGTGGCACCCAGCAGTGGCTTCAGCCTCAGGGACGCAAACTGAGCAGTGATGTTTCAGAAGAACCCAATTCTCCCTGACGCTAATAGGCAAGAAATTTTCTTTGCTTTTTAGCTCTTTACATATAATCTGCAACTGCTGCAATGTTTACACCTAAGATTTTACAAAGAGTATTTTTGTTTTTCTTCAACTATTATGCTCAGAATTATTACATATGACAATAATTATTATTTTTTAATGAAATAATTACTTGTATCACCCTAAATGTTTCGTTGGATCACGACTCATTCTCAAAATTAAAAAATAATGTACTCTAAATTTTTCTTTTTTATTGACATTTGAGAATTTTCATTAAAAAATCCAATTGACCCCCAACGTGGTCACACGGGCATGGACAGAACTCGCTTTGACAGACTGCGATCGGCCGTCTCATTGGACGAGTATGTAACAGCTTCGGTCCATGTTCGGCTGCCACATTTCCCAGCGAGAGACAAATGACTGTATCGCCGAAAACTACTTTCCTGGAAAAATGGATTACGCTCTAATCCAATAAATTCAGTGACAGAAAGTTGTGCGACTCCTTCCAGGTTTTGGAAATGACACCAGCTCTAAACTTGTAAGTGATGAGGTCTCACGGCTTCATGAGAGGCAGCTATTCACATAATAGAGTGCGAAAGCAACTGATGCCAATAACATCATTTTCTCTCTGGAAGTAACTACTGAGAAGAACATTAAAGTCAAATTTCAGAGGAGCATGTCTTCAGCCGTAATTTACTACATTTTGCCCTTTTATATATATATATATATATATATATATATATATATATATATATATATATATATATATATATATATATACATATATACATATATATATATTTCAGTGTATGAAAATACCAAGAAATTGATGCAAGCAGCTTTGTTTCCACTTAAGAAACAGACATTGAGCTTGGGGTAAATTCAGTGCAGAAGAAGTTTGCAGCTTGTGCTCAGTTGCCAGCCGGCGCACCGGCAGCGTGAGTCATCCACACCACCCCGATACATCAAGAGGATATCGCGGCACTGCAGCTATTTTTAGAACCCTACCCCAAGTGCGTCACATTCATTTCTCAAACATTTAGAATTTTGCACCACCGAGTTATTCTCCAACGAGCTTTTCATCAAGTTTCGATTTGACAACGGGTCTTGGGATAAATATTCTCTCGAGGCTGCTGCTCCTGCTTGACCACTGGCCCGGGGATGGAAACACAAACCGGATCTGGAGTTCTGTGTCTGGATTTGAGTTATTATCTATGAGTTCAGAGCAAATGGGAAAAAAAGACCATCTGAAACAAAGCCTATTAAGTCTATAAATCACAACGGAAAAAAAAAAAATACTGGCTATTATGCATGCTGGGGCAAAAAAACCAAAGTAAGTCAATTCATCGGTTTGACATTTTCATCCCTCAGCTTGCTGCTAAATTACTCACTACAGAGTTATTCTGCTTGTTTCTCTCTGGAGTAATGTGTTGATGACAGTTTATGAGGCTGGCTTTAAATGGAGAACCGCCAAACTGAATGAAGAAAGACTGACGTTTTGGCCGGGTGGCAGTCGGAATATGCATATTTTCAATTACTTGGGCAAAGATATAAAAGGTGTGTTTTGAACGCGCAGGACTTCAGAAGGATAGTCTTTGAAATACTGAACTCCTGGAGCAAAAACACCACAGTGCAGTTTCTATGATGGATTCACACTCGGACGAAAAACGAGTTGACCAGTAGTGCATTGTCAGATGGACGTAAAAGCCTAAAAGCATGACAAAATAAATGCACTGATATGTCCAAAAGTTCCAGCGCCGTCGTCAGCTTGTCATCGACATGTCAGCAGCATATTGCACATTGAGTATCTCTCCTTTTCCAATACAGAGAGGTGTCTTTAAAACTTTTGAAGTTTATGTTTGCGCCCAAATGTATTCTGCGGAATATATTTTGACATAAGATGAATGTTCGGGGATGATAGAAGACGGATGGTTTTCTCTGCTGGCTCCACTTCAAACCCTTCCAGCAGACGCCTTCAGCACTTCAACGGTTTGCAGCAGAATATTAAGCTGCTGACGTCAGATCAGTTCCTGGGAGTGCAAGCCAATGGGACTTCCCAAAAAAAAAAAAAAAGAAGCATGCCTTCTTTGGATAGGAGGTGAGAATCGGCCCAAGATTTATATTTCTCATATTCTGTGCGTTGCTGCACACTGGACTGCTGCGGAGCCAAACACTTGAAATCACAAGCAGCTGAAATACATTTTCTGTGCAGGCGAGTGGCCATCACTCTTCACCATAAGGTGAGAAGTTCAGAAACTGAATTAACTTAAAGTGCAGCAACTATTCCTCCACATTGAGACACCGGTTGAGGCGGTTTAGAGGTTGCAATAAGATGTTCCAGTGAAGGAGTACTGAGCGTGGTCACCTGGGAAAAGCCCTCAGGGTCGGCTCAGGACCTGCTGTGGAGATTACATCAGTCAGTTGACCTGTGAACTGCAGGGATTCCCCCTGGGACGAGTTAGAGGCAGCGAGAGATGGCTGCGCTGCTCGGCTCACTGTATTTGCTTGTAAGATGACGGACAGGCAGCCTAAAGCAAAGGTGTGTGTTCACCTGAACTAAAGATAACAAATTTAGTTTGGTTCCCTGAGGGAAGTTTTGTCAAATGTCAGGTACTGCTTCCACTCTAAAACCATGTCTTATGAGTATAGTAAAGAAGTTTGGTTTTTCAAGGAAAATATCTGTTGCTCCCCTCAAACTAGTTAACGCAGCACAGCACTGCTCACGTAGAGCAAGTAGTCCCACAACTGGAAGGTTCCAGGTTTCAGTGAAGACTTAAGTTTTCAGAGGTGTTTTCTTCTAAGAACAAGGAGCTCCTGTGTCGCTGGTCGTGCTGAAATTAATAAACAAGCCTTAATGCGAGTTCTGTACTTCTGGAAACAATAAAAACGTTGACACTGAAGGAATCACTGGCGCACCAGTTTCTTAGCAACGTTTGGATCTCACCCTGCTGGATAATGTTGCTGCTGATAACTTTGGGGCAGGGCGGCCTTTTCTCTGTTCAACTCTGCTGCTCCGTCAGGGTCATAACCACCTTCTGGTTTAGTGTTTTATCCTCAACACAGCAGACACTATCTCCACTCATCCATCACGTTCACTACAGATTAGAACGACCACATTTCATTCAGTGGTTGAGGAAATTAAAGTTAAAGGGTCTGTATCATGCAAAATTCACTTTTTGTACGTTTTAACCTTGTTATATAGCTATGTACTCACCAAAAACACCCCCAAAGCGTTTTTTTCCTTCGTGCCTGTGTGTTTGAGCTTTCCTTGTGTTTGTGCTGCTCAGAGAGGCAGCCCCTCCCGCACCCGTGAAAACGCTCTGTTTTCCCACGTTGACATCACACGGTGAAGATGGCTCCCCTGAGCCCCCCTCCCGCAGGCCCTCGGCAATCAGCGTTGCTGCTTTTTGTAACTCCGATTACGGAGATAAACTTTAACCATCGTCTGAAAGCAACAATCAAGCAAGAGCAAGAGTCTGAAGGGTCTGCGCTTGGTGAGTTTCTAACAGGAAAAGACGTTTTCACGTGTCTTTGCGTGTGGAGAAGCTAGAGCTAAAGAGCTAAAGCTAGCCAGCGTATTTGTTTTGAAGCGCTGATTGGTTGAAGTAGCTGTCAGTCAAAGTCCACAGGGGGAGAGGCGGGATTTTCAGTGAAACGGAGCGTTTTCTCTTCCGGGTTTCAGAATTAGCCCCAGAAAATCTTTTATTTCACACAAAATTACTTTTCCTTAGCGCCAAAAATAAACTATTACCATGTTAATGCCATTTCTAGGGTTTGGAATAGCTAAAAAAAGCAGGATACAGCCCCTAAACTAAAACACGTTTCTTTGATATCCAGTGTTCGTTTAACTTTTTCTCGGCTTTGAGCTAAGTCGTGCTTTGTCTGAGTATCTTCCCTTAAAACGAGCGTCACAGTTTCCACAAATACTAGAACAGACATAACATTGAAGCTACAGCTATCCCAATATAAAGCACAGCCACTAATCACTGCTGCAACTGACTACCGAAAAACTGACCTAGCTAACCAATGAGAGCTATCAATGCTGCATTTCAGGAATCAAACTAAATCACACACAGAGGATTGGCCCACTCATCAGAATTCACTTACTGTAATTGGAATGCATTTCATCGATCTCCTTCTCAGTCTGCTTCTTTGAAAAAACCATTGCCTGCAAATAAATAACATAATATGTAATATAATATAATATACTGTAATATAGCCAATGGTTAAAGAGAATGATAATGATATGATAAAGTCCTGCAGCTTCAATGAGAATTTTATCTGCGGCAGGTTTCAATATATACATTTTACACACTCGGTTTCCTCCTCCAAATGCTACTCCAAGGATATGACATTCACTTAAGGAACACTATAAATTGTCAAAGGAGGGAGTCCCAGTTCAAACATATATTTAAGACAGAACTTAAACTCTACTCAAGCAGCAGGTACGTACAGGTTTGGCTGTTTTCTGCAGCTGATTCTTAACCTTCTCTTCAGCCTCCACCTCTTTGGCAATATCTTCCGCTGTTGACAGAGTACAAAAAATATACATATACAAAAAACATCTTAATTACACAAGATCATACAGTAGTCTAGTTTTAGAGCTGATCCGTGAGGATGCTGTAAATTACCGAAGTATATTACCGACATGTTAATCTGCCATAGATTTACTTTTTTAAGAAATTCTTTTGTTCTGGAGTTAGCGCCGCAACAATTTCGACACGATCCTGAAGAAACTGCAGAGTGCTGATAGAAAGGTCTCTAAAGGGTATTGATTTTTGCTCTCCCTTTCCAGCGGCGACAGGTAATTCTCTTAGCTCTCAGCTGTGGCTCTTTGGCCTCTGTGTTCTACTGACAATCTGGATTTTCCCATGTGGTTGATTCTCTCCCTCTATATTGTAATGCGACCGTTGTGGTTGGCATGTCAACATATTTAAGGAACTCTGACGTACACCACAGCACCGCGCAATCAATGCTGTGGAGTTTCTGCAATCACAGTGGGCATGGTACGTTCACACACTGGTCCTGTAGCCGTACCTGATTTGGGGTTTAGGGAGTCGCACTGGGAGTTGTATAAGTGGACGAACGTTTGATGTCTTTTGATCATCTGGTCTCGTGAACCCTGCACTGAAAGATGGCATTCCTTCAGTTTCCTCTTCAGCTCCTGCACCGAAAGGAGGTTGTACACCAGTTTCGCCATCGGACGCCTCGCCTTGGCAGGATTGCTGAAACAGTACAGACCAACAGTGTTTGTGCAATGATTACCATACATTACAGCGTAATTCCATTCCTGTACTGAATTTCTTTGTTCAGCTGGAACAACAATCTGAATGTAAGCAGAATTCCCCCCACTCATATCAGAGGAGGATAACAGAAACGTCGATTTTACCATGCTGAATATATTCAAATTACACCACTCACAAAAAGTTATACATATTATAGCAACTGTGATTTCCTCGCTGCAAACAATTTATTCAAACAAAAGCTGCAGAACTTGTCTCGGGAACTTGTCATGCTGTCCTTGACAACAACGTCTCAAACTGTTCACAAATGGATTTATTGTCTGCTGAGGCGCAGCATCCCGCTCTTCTGTGAGGGCGGCCCTCAGGTCACTGAGGTTCTGCGGTACAGAGTTATGAACCCTACACAGTGACTCCACTGATCCCAGAGGTCTTCTGTGAGATTCAGATCTGAAGAAAGTACAGTTCACGCCGTTTGAGGTGCCTCAGTCTCCTTAATGATACCGCCTCACTGACGCCCATGAGGATGAAATTAATCCTGTGTTGTTCGTGCGGGGGCACAATGACTGCATTAATGTTCCTCAGGTAGTATAGAGCTCATCACAGCATCTTTCACCAAGTGTAGGATAGTTCTGTATTGATCAGACACGCCTGCCCACGCTGTAACTTCACCAGCACCAAAGGCTGGTCTGGTGACAGCAGCGGCTGATATAGAGCTCTGTCCTTGATGCTCCGCTTGACACTTGGAGCCTCTCACCTCCCTTTAATGTGTCTGGACTTGAGTGGCATTCCTCATGTGGCTCCACAGGCCACTGAAGTGGCGATCAGCGCGGCATGCGGCCAAAGGACATCCTCATCTCTCTGTATCTCAGTTCAGCCTGCTGATGACACTCTGAGCTCAGTGGCACTGCTGATGATCCGCACGTTTTCTGCTTTAAATTTGTCATTAAATGAGTAGATGAACAAACTGGAAAAGAAGATTTCAGTTCCCGAAAGTGAGTCTGTTGACTAACCAACGTATTGGGGAATAGATGATTATCTGACCAATGAAATGAAAAACAACCATTGCTTAGTGAAGCTTGCAGTATTCTAGGAAAAAGAGGACAAGTCGGCACATGCAGCGTCTGAAAGACTGTCAGTGCAAAGGGCGGCGAGCCTGGCTTTGCCTTGCAGAGGGGGGTTGACAGTGATTTGCTGCACAGTTTGTAGAAAGGATCAAGGATAAAAGATGAAAATTCGAAAGATTGACAGTGTCCTTGTTACCTCAGTCGAAAAAAGTGGAAGATATGCCAAAAGTCAGAAGGAGAACTAGACTTCAAAACTTCAGACCTCGGTGTTGCTTGAAAGACATGGTATTGTAAATACGTAGGACTGCAGTGCTGCATTTCAAATATCTAGCAAGTATCTTTCCTTTGGATGCCAAATTGCTCTGGAACATCTTAATCTGTTCAGTCGTTAATTTACCTCCTCAAACTTTCTTTCTTCTCCTCTCTGGTCAGACACGTGTCCAGGTGATTGTTGATGAACTGCTGGGACACACTGACAGAACACACTGGGCACTCCACTGCACAAGGGAAAAAAAAGAAGAAACACAAAGTGCCGTTACCATATTGAAAAAAAAAAGAAAAACATACTTTGCAGTGTTATGAAACATTGGGTCAAAGTACAAAACAATATGTCAAAGAGTGACCTTTGACACACTGATGCTACAAACTGATTGTGTAGAGCATAAATCCATGACTGCTATATTTAACACGACTGAGGACCAACACATTCTTCAACACTATGATTTTTATTTTTTTTGCTTTTAGATGGAAACAGCATCAGTTTTCTCCTCACTGTTGTGTAACACTGGTAACACTGGTTGTGTAAATTACTAATTACTTGTGTAAACTCTTTGGCAGGTTCATGAATGGGCTGAAAAAATGTCAATAATTAATGAGACGGCTGTAAATGTGAGGTGACGCTTTGCTTTTAATCGACAGGTGAACTGACCACACCTTTGTTAACGGGCTTCACGTCGCTTGATGGCGATGGGGAAGGTGCGACCTGAACTCCTTTGACCTCCACTTCTGTCGCTTCTTCCTTCACGACCACTGGAAATTGAGTTTTCTTTGAATGTGGGTCAGAGCCACTCGGACGGTGGGACGGCGAGGCCTGTGGCTTCACTTGCTGAGCGCTGTCAGCGACAGAGTCGTCACACTGGGCTTCTTTTCGATGGGGTGTGCTGGGCTTCTTTTGGAAAAACTGACTCAGGACTGAGCCGCCGCCGCCACTTTGGCCCCTCCCACTGGGAGTTCTGCATTTGACAAGCGAAGCCGGAGTTCTGGGTGAAATTGGAGGGGAGTCAAAATTTGCTTTTGACAACTGCTGCCTGGAGAGGAATAAAGTTTTGTTTTATCAACAAAAGTGTGCAAAGAAAGCATTTTGACATTCAGACAACCATGCATTTTGGAATTGTATTTTATATGCAGAAGAGCATGCTCTGCATGAGTTGCATTGAAAAAAAATAATAAAAAAGAAAAGCCCCTTTAAAAATTAAGATAATTAAAAAAATATCCTGCATGTTCAGTAAGATAACACTAATACTGTAATTCAGATAATCTCTTAATGTTGAACTACACCTGCTCAATTATTTTGTAGTTTTTCTACTGAGCTACAGAAGGCAGACACTTTGGCGACAGTCTTGGAAAAGTGGAGAGCAAACAAATTGCCGCTGGGCCATTACTTGGCAATAAAATGGGCCCAATGAGGTGTGTGATGTTCTCCTTTCCATATTTAAAACTTATTTGTGCTCACTGCTCCCATTAGAGTCGGTACACGCACACACATGCGAAAAACCACACACATAAACCGCTGGCTTCACACAAAATGTGATGTGGGAACACATCGTACCCACAACGACGTGAGGAAATCTGCTCCCTCAGTGCCGCGCATCCACCAGCCACATGCAGGTATGAAGATTAAAATGGTAACATTTCAGGAGTAGTCTATTTTGAAGAAAATTTTAAGTCAAATGGCACAGAAAGTTTCAGATAAATGAGTCAGAATAAGTGAAATAATGCTCTAAATTTGCCTGTGGGGAATGAACTCTTATCTAACTGCGTTGTTACTCAACACAACCTGGAAAAAGCGAAAGGCTCCGTCATTTTATGTTACTGCCATTAGTTGTTAACTGTTTCTGCCTCATTTGAGAAAGAACGTCTTCTCTCGAACGGTACGACGGTCTCCTGGTCGTTTACCGGCTGTTGTCATAGAGGAGAGACGCCAGGCGGAGGAGCACATTATAAGAGACGTATGAAGTTCTGGAACAAGCACCGAGTGTACGCTTTAACCCAAATTTAGAAACATTAAACAATACTCATTATTGACTGTAGCATCCTGATGGGTGCTGCTGTGTGACGGTCATGCCGCTTTAAGGCCTGAAAGAGGAGTGTGTCTTGCTACAGGTGGCAGATAAATTAGCACAGACATGAGGCAGCCTCAAAGTTGCCCGTTAGACTGATTACTAAAAAAAAAAGTAAAGATCCAAGTTTGCAGTGTCATTGGGATAGACACAAACAACAGAAAACGGAAGTTAAGCAGCAAGAAAAAGGGGTTCTCTCAATGTTTATCACTGCCTGCTTTACTTGTTAATAATGACAAAATAGAGAGTCAGAAAAAACAAAAAAATGAACTGGACTGATTGCTAAAAACTCCAATCCAAAATGTTATTTCACATTTAGGAACACAAGACTAATGCTTATAGCTCCACTAGCAATGAACACCCAGTACTTCAGGGTGTGAACTCATTTTAGATGGAATAGGTGAACCTGGGGTGATCTAAAAATAGTGGTTTAATATGTACCCAGACCTCATTATTCAGAATCAGGGAGAAGACTTGGTGCTTTTCTTTTTCTTAAGCAACCAATTTATACGAGATCAGACTGTTAAAAATCTATTATAAACCAGGTGCCTAACAAAATGGAAAAACACAAAATGTCAGACTGACAGAAACAGAATAATCTTCCCTGTTTTAGTGGGACACTGTCAAAAGGTCAATGCATTTTAATAGTAATTGCACCAATTTTACATATGTGTGCATGCAGCAGTTCAAAGTAACGAAGAGGAAGACAATAACATCCTCTTAATTTGAGCTTGAACCCTCTTACTGGTTTTGTAAATCGATGGATCAATCCACTGATCTGCAAACAGGTCAATTGGATTAAAGTTTATAACTACAGGATCTTAGAGGAAAAGATGGTGTTGATCCTCGCTGAATTTGAGGTGAAGATGGCTACAACATACTTCAGTACACAAAAATAACATTATTCTGTATGCCGTTGGGAAATAAGTCAACTGAGTTTGCAGAAGCTGGAGCTGTTGCTCTAATAGTAGCAAACATGCATGAAAACACAGCGATTGGTCGTGCGCCAGGCTCTGAGCTGATTACTTCTACTAAATTTCGATTGTTTTTTTGACAATCTCAGAACCCGTTTACATGAAAACAAAAACGAGTTTTGTCGTGTTTCGGGTGTCAGTTTCCATGACAACAGCGCTCGGCGTCACTGCAACTGTCGCTTTTTCAAACTACTCTATGTGCATGAGCTGAAACGCACACTTCATAAGACAAATAGTACAAATTAAGTCACTGTTTTTCAGAAGCGCACGTGACCGACTGCAAAATTGATCCACTAATTTATTTTTTATTTTTTTACCGCTTTATTCCATCGAGGATTATGAATATTTCATGGGAACATCTGATATCTGAAACCGAAAGACATTAACTTTTGCCAAAGTAAACAAACGAGAGGGGACACTAAAAGCTCGCTGGTCACAGAAGGAATGTAAATGCAGAGCGCTGTAGAACAACAGCTAATGATCTGCAAGAGAGATGGGCTCTCTGATGGCGTTGAATTAGGGTCATCAGCCAGCAGCCGCCTAATGCGCTGCTTTCACGCTGAAAAATGTGAGCGCCTTGAACACGGGCTGAAGCAGAGAGCGTGCCGAACACAGGAGGACATGTTTAAAAATTCCTGTCTAAAATACTCGAGACAGACGAGCCGAAACCGAACACTCTCAACAGAAACAGAGTGTAGAGAATGTATCTCCTCGGGTGAGCAAAGCCAGCGATCAAAACACTGGAAAAACAATGTTTGGGAGGACATGTCTATTTGTACATTTAAAAAAAAAAAATCCTTCACGACAAAGACCCTATCAAAGATTTTCAGACGCTCACTTTTGGACAACAGGAAATTAAAAAGTGAAGGAAGGGGCAGCAGTGTAATGAACTCATTCGAGACACTGATGACAATCAGAGCCTCTAAAGTTTGAAAGGAGACCGTTCAGACACTTGATAACATTGAGGTGATTTATGGAGGCGGCGCCATCTTTCAAAAAGGCCGAGAGGTCTTTCTAAGGACAAAAGCCAAAATTGTTCGAACCACAGAAATATATATTTTACTTGCTATAAAATAGGATACAATTAAAAAAAGTAATCCAGTTCCAAAGTGCCATTATTTTTGATTTCAATGTGACAGTGGTTCGTGACACTTCAGAGACGTCATCTACAATTCGCATTCATGTAAAGTTTCCATTCATTACTTCAGAAAAAATATTAACGTGAACTCAAACCAAGTGAGGAACAAGATCAGGAATTAGATAATCAAACAAACTATGAGCAAGATATTGCACCTCAGCAACTGTCGCGCCCCAAACAAAAGTATCTCGCCAAAACAACAAGCAAGTTGACCAGTGGCACTGTGGCCAGCGTTTGTAATAACAGAACAATCCCCTTGAGTATAGCTGGACACTGTTATTAAAGTGTCACTGCGGGGAAAAAAACCTACAAAATTACAAAAAATATGCTTTAGCTCAAATAAAGTGACTGTTCCATGTGTCCACATCCTGTTGTAAAGAGAACATAACAGCCCTGAAGCGACACAACACACGAGCACAATATAGGAAAAACCTGAATGATTGCTGTTAATGAAAACAAAATCCCCATTTGATTTACACAAAATCTCTGACTCAGGGCTAGATTACTACGAGACAATTAGAAATCGCTCCCCAAAGGTGGTGCATATCTCTCAGTAAAGGAAAAGGTTGCCTGGAGGACGTATTGTGAGTTTGTGACAATATCACTGGTTCACTTTTCTCTTTGGGTCTCAGAATGAAGAAAATACTAATTGGAGAGATGCTGAAGCAGAAAACCTGTATTCAGAGAGAAGAGCTTTTACGAGGATTGCAAAGTAAGTCTCTGGCATTATTATTACTCCATTATCAGTCCACCACTGAAGACAAAATTAAAAAGAAAAAAAAAATCAATAATACAAGCTGAAGACGACTATAAATCAAGTGATAAAATGTATTTTTTCCAGCCTAGTCGTGGTCTAAAACACCATTTAAAAAAAAACTCTGATGGCACACAAGACAAAAACAAAGCAGCAATGATTACACTACAGGCACAAAAATAGGTTTACGGATACATGTATGCCGTACCTGTACTGAATAATGTTTGTCCTTTACTTAACATTTGTCCTACAATGATCGTTCGACAAACAGTGACATGGATAAAAAAGACACACCTAAATAAAGTTTATTCATATTATTTACCTGACAGCTTTGAAGTTGACGACCAACTCATCCAATAAGCGGTTGTTTCTTAGATCTTGTTCAGTCATTTGCTGGTTTCAAAAATAAAATGACAAAGGCAGATAGAACATGGTAATTAAGTCAGAAAAATCTGAAGCAATGCAAAGCAGAAAGTGCTCACATCCATGAAGCTGGAGCATCCTGGTTTGATAAATCACTTGAATGATTAACTGATGCTGATTAATTTTCTGAAGGTGTCACCCCAACTGGGGAAGTAATTGTTCTGATTATGCAAATCTAACCTGAGGTTACAATTACACATTCAAATCATGGCCACACTTACCATATTGCAGATCGGACATTGCAGCTTATAGGAAAGAAATTTTCTGATACACAAGGAGCAAACTGCAAAAAAACACAAGGCATAATAATTAATGTGCAATTGTTGCTCTTTTCCATCAAATATTTTGGTAATCTATTTGACTGCCTGTGATACATTAAATTCAGCCTCTAAAAAAGCCCAATTTCAAAAAGACTGGGACAATGTGTAAACAATGAGCCATTTAGGCAGCTGTTATGGAAGGTCCTGCACATTTCAGCAGAACAATGCTGGTATGCAAACTGCATTCATCACAAAGGAAGACCTGAGGACAGAGGAGACTGGGGGCCTGCCGTAGTCCACATATTTCACAAACACAAAGCTGGAAAAGCCAAAAACACCTGGCACTGGTAGAATCACACACCAGACAAAAATTTGACTTTTTTTCTCCTGCAGCCCTGGAAATTGATCTTCTCACTCGAAACATTTAAAGACTGCAATTAGTGGGAAAACCACATGAGGAAAAATACAGCATTTGTCCAATGAGTTTGAGATGTGCTGATCCAGCATGCCGTGCTGGATCATGCTTTGATTGATATTTCACATATCTCATTTGTAAAACTGCTTCATCAGGCTGTTGAACACATCCCTGAAATACAATGTCTATCTATCCATCTTCCCACTTTTTCTATCCATCTATTCCCTCTCAGTCCACCTACCTACTGTTGCTTAGTACCGAGAGCAACAGTAGGTAGGTAAATGAAGGCATCAGTGCTTCTGCCTGCTCTGATTCACTAAAAGACCAAAACGAAGTCTCGCACCAAAATAATGACAAGTGAGAAGCTTTGACAAAGCTATGCAAGTGGACAAAATTTTTCCATCATCTCAAGTTTGTTTAACCCTTACAGAAGAATGCTCTTCCTTATGTTTTGATCCCAAGTTGATAATTTCTTCGAAAGCACTTTTTAAAATGTTGTAATAGATTTTCGTGAAAAAAAAAACCCAAAACAAACAAAATGCTTCTTGAACACAATAATTACTGTAGGGTCTTACCTTTACATATACACAAGGTTTGCCAAAGTTCTTACCAATAACTCACAACTCAAAGGATTCCTGTGGTTGTTACTTACAGTTATGAGAGCACTTGGTCATCATTGAAATATCTAGAAAGTCAAAACAGATTGGACACTGCAACAGGGCATCAATGTTCTGTGGATAAAAAAAAAAAGACATAATTAGGAAAATCTCACAACATACTCTTTGGCAGGCGATGCTTGTGTCTAAACTTTTTGCTGGTTTATAAATGGAAACTTAAGACTTGTGACCACAAAAGCAGTTTTCAGCATGTGTAGTGTGTTATGCTTGTCAAGATGTTCTTAGTTTATACTGTGAAGAGGATCTATCAGGGGAGCGGGGTATTTGAGCAGCAATAATTTGCATCTCTTTACTTATGTATCAACTAAATATTTCTTTATATGCTTCAATGAATACCTTGTGCACCACAAAACTTCACAATAAATTAATGCCAAAACACTGGTGGGGATGCAGATTGAACAACACTGATCTTAAATTGGTAGTTATATAACTAGCGTTAGTGGATAATAAAGGCAATCGAACCCGAATGTTTACAAACACATGTGGGTTCAATAATGGTACCTCAGCTTGTTTCAGCACACCTGTTCCTCTTAAAATCAGGTACAGTGAAACATCTCCAGGCTCACGGTCGGCTGTACAATTTCACTGTGAGTTGTAGTATTTAGGCGGTAAGTTCTATGTTTAATTGTTCATTAGCACGCCAGGCAGTCAGGCCGTATTCAAATCTGTATTGTTATAAACTTACTTCAAGCTAGCGAACACGAAGTTAGCTAAAATCAGCGCATCGCTAACTTATCTGGAGAAGTTTGGGGTAGGAATGACACTTCATGATGTTAAATTTAACAGGTCATTAAACCAGAGAGAGGTTTGCTTCATCAGCTGTGGTTTCAGACAGCTTGCAGTTATTAACGACCACAGCGCAGTTTGAAATCAAAACAATTATAAACTTACTTTGAGACACGCAAGATCAGGGGGTAAATCCGGGTGTAATGGAAGGGCCATGGTGAGCAAATAAAGTCTAAGTTTGTTTGAGAAAGCGGTTTAGTTTTTGTCTAAAGTTGTTCTCGCAGGACATTCACCCGCCAAAGAACGTTTTCTGATCAACTTCCGGTGAGAGGACGTACGTCATGATCACGTGACGTGGAAACAAACACGGAAGATGACACAAATGCTGTATATTCCTTTCTTTATTTTTTAATTAATTATTGGAACATATAAGGAACACGAAAATATAAAAAAAACAGCTTAAGGAAAGATACGTAGATAAATAATGTATAGCTTGCCAGCCTATAACATCTTATCATCATCATCATTATTATTATTATTATTATTATTATTATTATTATTATTATTATTATTATTATTATTATCATTATTATTATTATTATTATTATTATTATTATTATTATTATTATTATTATTATTTCTTGGAAATTGTTTTGGAAGATTCTTTAATGCTGGTGGTGTTACACACTTGCCTGAATCTATTCAGACAAGTTGATAGGTGATTTTTTTTTTAAATTCATTTCATAACAAAATGGTTTCATTGACTTTAAGAATTCTTCCTGCATGACATTATATTCTCAAACTATGTTTGACTTTTGCTGTAATTTTTGTATTCATTCAACAGACAAAACAGAAAGAATCCCACCAGACAAGCTCATTCTCAAACACCATCCACAGACAAGAAATGAAAAGCAAATGGTTTGCAGTCACATTATACAGGATACAACGCTGACATTGGCGGAAAAGCCACTGTATTAGAGACTTTTAATCAGTGGCACAACTGTTACATCTTCGCTGCTAGCCAGGAATCTGTAAAGTAAAGCCATTTCAGCTCCCATTGTCATTGATCAAGCAGCTTTAACAAGCCACTATAAGACGTTCTTGTGTCTACTCTTAGAGCCTCATTGTTCCCAAGACATGCATAAAGGCTATGCTGCACTTTAAGGGTCTAAATACAATGATGTGACATAAAATTTTCAGGTCTCCTTGAAGTAAATGGCCACCAAGATAACACATGGGTGTTACATCTCTCCTCTGAAGTGCTTTTGCAATCAATGTAGTGTAACTGCACTATCTGCTTAAAGGTGCATTAAGGAGTTTTACAACCTTAAAAATACTTATTTTCCACCATAAATATGTTACACATTTTTAATGATGTGTACAATGTGCCCTGACATATTCATTGCAAGTACCTCTAACAGCGCTAAAGTGTCACTTGAAAGTTGCAGTGCCGGTCCGGCACCAGAATTTTTTTGGGGAGAATTTGAAAGGAATGACGTAATGCGCGCTCCGGCTGGTTAGGTTTCGTTTTGTCCGCCATTACTCCGCCAGATGCTTAGTGAGCAACAACTGAGCAGGATCTTCCAGAAAGTAAGAAAAGACTGGCTTCTAGCACTGCCACAGCTCCAGCACAGACTCCACCAGGTAAAAGAAACTTAAATCTTACTTGAGCGCTTCTAAACGAGCGAAGATGGAGTCCCCCTCTTCCGTGCACGGGAGCCACAGGGACGAGTTTTTCACTAAGCTGCATTACGCCCAAGGCCTGAAGGGGGCGCTGTTTCGCATAAAACGTGCAAACTCCTTAAGGCACCTTTAAACCTACACTAAGGAACTTTTCAACCTTAATAAAACATTTTAATATCTTTTGTGATGATACTTTAACTTACAACTAGTTGAATGACCCCTCTGTCACGGGCTGAGGGCATCAGTATTGCTTTCACTTGGACTGAGCAGCTGTGAGGAGGGTGGTAGGAACCCTGCACACCAAAATCTCCAAATGTGCAAACTGCTTTACGGCATGCGTCACATCACGATATAAAGCATTGTTTAACCACCATTAGATTCATTACCTCGTCGCTATCCATCCTTCACACAGCCACTGGAAACAAATGAAGGCAAGTTCAGTCCGACAGCATGCCACCGGGAGCAGCAATTTACGACGCCACGCGCTAGTCCTCATGGGAACTGTAGTATTCGGTCAGGCAAAACACTACCGCTTTTGTCCACTGGCGCCGCCAAAATCAACGAAAACTGAAAGTTCCTTAGTGTCGCTTTAAATGCTTTGCATGCATTTGTCTTGAAAGAGTCCTGTGTGTTGGTTTTAATCTGCCAGACGGAGTCACATAAACTGAAATATTTACCTTGAATTTTTTTGACTTTCGTTATTTACTCTCAGACCAGAGTCCAATCTGTTTGAGTAAAGGAAAGGCATATTACAAAGACATAGCAAATGTCAAGGCCACTCAAGCTTTACTGTTTCAATTTGTTATCGAAGACCTGATTCAATTTGTTCATCCAAAGACGATATCATGGGGCGCTATTTAGTCTTGCTGATTAAAATCCTTATACTGAATCAGTTTCTGCAGCTCGGTGAGACTGTGTTTGTCTGGATGTGACTTGCACACCCCACAGCTTCATTTATTTTTTATGTATTAGATCCCAAAAGGCTTGACCCACAATTTGAATCCTGTAGACCTGAATGGAATTCAAAACATGCCCATACTGAGCTCCCTACAAACAAAGCAAAATGTGAACCACTGCAGAGCATATGATGACAGAAAATACACAAACCAATATATGCGCAGATAAAGGATGTAGAGCTTTGTGTCTGGTTGTTTCAGCTGGATTTTGACCAACCAATGTCCATTTTCAGATCTGTGGACACTCTGATGGGTCTGGAAACTGGGAATGCTTAATCACCGGGTGCTCAGCCAAGCAGAAATTATATGCTTGTATTAACAAGACGGCATGATGTATGCCTGAGACTCGCTGTTTCACATTTTCATTAATTGTGCTACACATGTTTCATCTGTATTTACAAGGTATTTTACTGTGGTTTCATTGAAACTTGGAATATTCAAATGTTTGTTGTTTTTTCAGTGTTGTCTCACTGATAGTATGTTTTTTTTTCTACAGATTATCAACAATGCATCAAATTTAACAAATGTTCCGATATTTCATTTATATAAACCCATGAGTCAGTTCAATCCCATTTCTTTGGACTTTTTTCTCTTTTCTAACCTTTTCCTCACATGAAGAGCAATCCAATGTGAAGCTGATAATATCAACAAAGTGCTGTTGTGGTCTGTTCTTTCCAAACTGAGCTGGTGAATGCTTTTTATGTATCTCCCTCAGTAAACAAAGGATATTGAAAATGATTTTTATCTGCATAGATCATTCTGAATTTCTGCTTTTTATACATAACTTGCAGTGGCTACAATCCATTCTGTCATCTCTTGAAAAGAGATCAATGGAAAGCAGTCAGCGCATTCAATTAAAGACCAAAGGATGCCCGGCAGATGTATTGAGGTATGAAAGGCAAAGCTGTGTGGTATGAAGTTATTGAGTGTTTGATGTTCAGTTTCTGTTCAACAAGGGAAAAAGAAAAAAACTGTTTCCGCAAAAAGCCCTGGAACTATGCCCTCTCCCTGTTTAGACATCTTTTTTAATTCAAAGAGTGCAACCACTTGACTTCATACCATGGCTCTGCTGGATGCTATTGATCTGCAATCTCTGATATGAGGCAAAAATCATTTAACTTTTTCATTTACATGTCAACTAAATTAAATTATCTTTGCCACTGAATGCTATCATAATATGACAGACAGCTGTTTCTTGGTTGGCAGAGTGGTTGTTTCTCAATTGGGAGATTGTTGGTTTAATTCCCATCTCCCCCTCTTGAAGTGTCCTTGGGCTAGACGCTGAATCCCTATTTGGGCACGGTGGATGGATTGAGTGCCTTGCATGGCAGATGCCTCCACTGGTGTGTGAACATGTGTGCAAATTTTTGAACGTGATTAACAGTGTAAAGCGCTTTGAGCTCTGTTCAGGCTGAGTAAAAAACACTATATATGTGTAGTCCACATTTCATGGCAATCATACTGAAACATTACACCCATGGAGAACATGCAACCTCCATTAGTTACCTTTTCACTGTGAGGCATGAACACCAAGCACTTAATTTTGCTTCTTTTACCAGGACACTTATTTAGAACTCATTTGTTAGCTATGTGTGTCTTTGTGTTTGTATATGGCATGTGTTTGTATTTGTTGTTGAACAATATGCAGAACATGAATGAGGGAGACAATGTTTCATTTCCTCACAGGAATGAAGCTGGGCTTTGATTGTAATTAAGACAAGCGCCGTGCACTTGAAAAATAATGAGGAAACAACAACTGAGGTCTGGTTTCATGCAGCACATGTTGCTGCCTTCCCTGAAATGCAGTTCGGATAATTGCAATACGCTTCCAGAAACGATAGTGTTTTACTGAAATGTGTAGCTGTCTGTAACTCAGGTTCCGACGTGTGGCTCATTGTAGCCTATACTGCAATCAATAACTCTCAAGTGCTTTGTGTAAGCTGGTCCGGTCTTCATTGCGGAATCAAATTGAGATTCTTTAAAAATATTCCTTCTCAAAGCAGAGCTTTGTAGTTGTGTGTGAAACTGCAACCAAGGACATTGATCGAGTTGTTAAGATGAATTCATTGTTCATCTGTCTGGTTGAACCGTGTGACCCCTGTGTTCTTTACCTACATGATGACATATGGTACATTACAACTGCACTGCACTTTTCTTATCAGTGTGAAACAGGTTATCTATTCATCACATTTATTCCTCCATCTAATGTGGCCTTTAGCAGTGAGTCATCCAGCCTTGTGTTATCCACTTCACAGAGCTGGACTTGTCTGAAATATTATCAACAACTGAAGCAATGAGAGACCAGAACGAACCGATTATATAGAAGTTGTCGTATGTGGAATTACATGCTGGACTTAAATGAAAGATGCAGATGATTGTTATGTTTTAGGCCTATATTATTGTTTCACTGTCAAGGCATGTACTTTTCTTTACCTTATAAGGAAGGAAAAGACAACAACAATAATTTCTTTTATTCTAGTAAATCTATAGACCCTTATGCTACGATTTTGGAAAAATTGAGTCATTAAATATATGCTGTTGTTGCTTTCCTTGGAAATGTATCATGGATTTCATGTCTTTGTGTGTACAGCTGTTTGTTTCAGATGGATTTGTACAAATTTCAAGTTGTTCAAGCAGACTATAAGTTTTTCACATCCAGCCTCATTAATTCAGATATGTTTTGTTCCTGATGTTATGGCTCATGTTTATTTCCAGGGCTGCCATGCGATGGTTACCATTTTCCCATCACAAGCACAACTTGCCCAGTTCAAATCTTGGCTTTAGTGATTTGTGTGGAAAGTTTGGATGTTCTCTATGTGTGTGTTTTTTCTGGGTGGTCTGATTTTCTTCAGTCTAGAAAAAAGCACTGGAGGTTTTCAGGTGATCCTGGATTCCTCACAGGTGTGAATGTGACTGAGTGTGATTGTCTCACTGTTTGCCCTGCATGGAACTCCAGCCCACGTGAAACTGAGTTTGAATATGTTGAAGCGAAGACTTTTTGGGAAGAAAAACTGATTACGTGGAAAAAAAAATCACAAACGCTCAAGAAGAACTTGGGGTTTCCACAGTAAAAGGCCCTCGAGACTGAATTTGAACCTGGGATATTTTTACTGACAAGAAAGAGTTCTTAACCACTACACAGCATTGCAGCATATTAATATCATCTTTACATACTGTTATCATTATACAACTGTGAGAGACCGAGGAGCTAAAATAGAGAGAAACTGATGAGGCAGGATATAAAATTAAAATTTCACACCATCATTTATTGCATGTATTCCCACGAGCCCTGCAGCGTCAGACACTGTTAATGTTTGATTCAAATTTTGTAAAAAAAAAAAAAAAAAAAAAAAACTGGCTGACACTTGCTGTATTTGATTATTAAAATCATGCATCATTAAGCCGAGATCAGTTTAATGGTCTTCTTTTCAGCGGCCTTGGCACTAATCGGGATCTATTAAGTAATCAGTGCGTTATTAACTTCAGTTATTTGAAGAAATAATAGCTCTTACGCTTGATTGATTTGTTTTCACAGGGACATAATCCATTAAACAGCGATTGGCACTGCATGGTCAGCCTTGCCTCAAAAACATCCTGAAGTACAAACAAGCCCTGATCTGAAGTTAAGAGCTGGATGTGTCACCTCTGTTGTTATCGGGAGTTATGTTCATTGATGTTGGCTGGCATGTGTGGAATGTCATGTATTGTTTGGCGTGACTGCTTAGAAGGTGATACGAACAATAACAGCTACCGGGGCGGCTCGTCTCCGCGATTCTCCGTCGTCAGGCTCAATTTGCTATGCATGCTGTACGCGCACCGCAACCTGCCACACTCCTGTACATCAATGATACAGGCGGCTGCAAATGTCACCGGAATGAAGGTGTTGCCATTTGCTTTCAACTTGCAAGCGGGATGATTGTTCGACTTCATTTCCATTTATGCTCGATGAAACAAGTCAAAATGTCAGTCGCGTCATAAATGTACCGAGAACAGAGAAAATCTTTGGGTTTCAGTGGCAGGTCCATCATGCATCGGGAGGGTGGAAGACTGTTGACGGAACAGCATACAGCACTAACTATTAGAGGGATTTCCTCAGCTCAGCTCTATCTATCTATGAATATGTAGTATATATGCACACATGCACACACACACACACACACACACACACACACACACTTGGAGGGCATTCAGACTTCACACAGAAAGGGCTCCAGTAATTTGTCATGACTATCTGACTTCTCACTCGTCGGCCTGCTTATGAGTTTCCCTGAGACAGTCTGATGTGATATTTTTTAGCTTTTTTTTTTTTTTCTTTTTAGCTTGCCCTGTTAGATGCATCGGTTTCACTTCACATTCAAGTTAATGAGGACGGGGGTTACATGTTACAAATGCAAAATATTCAGTTTATCGCCAGTTTTTGCTTTCTAATGTATTTTAATAAGGTGGTGAGCTAATTTATGTGAAAATCAGAAGACGTTTCTTCTGGGAAGGTGTTTTTTTTTTTTTTTACCAGAAACTTACCAGCTCACTTTAGATTGCACCTAGAGTGCTCCATGAAGTGGCTGCTTCATGCTTGTTATCTACTAATTAGTACCAGAGATTTGTGCACACCCTAGAATCTTATTGAAGTCATGAAAAATGTATGATTTGTTCTCGTCCCTGTAATCTAATTAAGACAGTGCATGATAAGTGGCTCATAATAGGTCAAGATGTTTTTTTTCCCTCCATTCATGAAAAGTTTTGCCACTGTCGCTCATATTTTTATCTATTGTTTTATGCAGATAAGCGAAAGAGAGAGAAGGTGAAGGTTGAAACAACAAGATGCGATAACTGTTCCATGCTGTCACACCCACAAAGACATTACATGTTATTGAAGCATTTTCTTGTCATTTGTGTCTTAATTAAATTGGAAAATAAGACAAATGAGGTCACAGGAGAGGACTTATGCAATCCAGCTGAAGCATCCGCTCCTGATGAGTAATACCTTATTCTGGAGAGAGATCACACACTTTCTGTGCCAGCAGAAATAACTAGTTATTTGCTTGTTTTTCTTGCCAGTATATTAATTTTCTATTTCTTTCTCTCTTTTAAAATTGTTATTATTATTATTTAAAAGCAAGTATACATATTCCCAGCCAAGGCTTGATGTCCTTCTACCCATGTACATAATTCAGCAGTGATGTGTGCCATAAAATTTAACATTTAATGGAGTGAGTCAAGAATGTTTTAGTTTTGATGTGATGATATGGATGCAGATCCTCTACATGTCTCTCAAGAAGTTTTCTGTGCATTTGGTAATTGAATGCATGATTTCTCTGATATGGCAGACTTTCCTTATCTCTCTCATCACCTCTGCTGGGTAAGAAATTGTTTCATGTGTGACTCTTTATTCTGTTCAGTGAAAGATCTGATGTCTGAAATTTTGAGATAACACATGTGGGGTATACCTTGTACAAGTACTTGGATCTGACAGAACCACAAAACTCAGTACATTCACACTTGAAGTGTTCTTTGCTACTAAGTACTGTATTTTTGAGGTTAATGAAATAAAATGTGGACAAAGTTTCTTGTTTGACACGTCCCTGTTGAACGGCGACTTCTCAAGTGGAACCAATAGAATTCTGTTTATGCTCCGTTGGTATAAGCTGCTTGTACAGCACTCTCTGGTCAATGAACTCGAAAGCCAATTTCAAAGAGAGATGTAATCATGTAATGTATGCAAACCTTGGTACACCGTGTCATTTTCACTAAAACAGGTGTTGCAAAGTCACCTGCAGAGTTCTGACTACATGCTCAACATTTGAGGTTGAGGTAAAACCAGACAGGCTTCTCTGCTGCAGTTTCCCCATCATGTGGCTGTTAAATGAACTACACATCCAAAGCATCTGGGTGATGCCTGCCTTCATGTCAATGTTAGAATTTTAACAGGCTTCTTTTTTTCTATTTAAATATTGTACGATAAAATAAATGTACTTCGCCACACTGCAGCATAAATGCCATGCAAATACCATCAGGTTATTTATAAGAACCCATTGTATAATTGCTTCTAACTTACAAAACAGTTTACTCCCAAAAAAAAAAATCCACATCACAGAGCAATAATGATTTTATTTGGAGACGGGAGATTTCACCCTCCAGTCAGTGGTCTGATGTACAGAACATCACAGGTTTCAACCAGTCAGACACTCATCAAGAAACAGCATCAACAGACAAACAATTAAAGAGAAAGTAAACAGTTTGACAGCAACTCACACCCGGCGACGGGGGTCTCATTCTGCTCCCTCACTGCCGTGTACTTTTTGAACAATAGCGTACGGTCATCTCACGTCTGTGGACAAACAGCGTAACCTGTCACAGCATACATTCCAAGAGAGAAAACATCAGTGTAACATCACACAGCGGGAAAAATGACCCCAAGTGCATTATGACCTCTGCAGAAAGAGAGTCAGTTCAGCTTTTGCCTGCAACCACTACACCTCTGAAATGTAAGGAGCTGAATGACAAGAATGACAGACTAAACTACAGCACACCAGTTCACAGGGAAAACAAAAGAATATGACAAGAAAGATCTGAGATCGTTCTGCTGAATATAATCAGCAGATCATGGATACAGTAGTCAACTTGTGTTCTTTATAGTTCAACCAAAGACAACTCAGTTCTTGATGAGTCTCGGTGTTTTGGGAGAAATGATTGGTCTAAAAAACTGAGTATAGCAGGGAAAATCAGGGATGAAAAGGCAACGTCAGTTTAAATTATAGACAACATATTAAAGTTAAAAAATTCCTTTTAAAAAAAGTTGAATAAAAATTGACGCGGTGCACAAAAGGCACTCAAATCTCCTGCTACACTTACACAAGTGTCTATAAATTAAACAAAAGAAGAAATCTAGTTACATATGAGGATTTCACCTTTACAATTGTGTGCTTTCTTTTTTTTTTTAATATTTACCAAAGTTTGTTTTGTCACAACACCTTTATAGATTCACACAGATGCAAAACCAGGACTATGAGACAATGAGAACTCTACGAATGAATGTAGGCATTGTGATATCAGCTCCAGATAATATTCATAATGCCTGTGAGTGATAACAGTATCACCAGGAACCAGCAGAGGACGTGAGTGTCGCTTTAAATACAATATTGCCTCTTTTTTTTTTTTTTTTTTTCTTTCTGGCTTGAATCAGCTCTTCAATCTTAAAAATCCTCATTTCATAAACAATGAAAGTAAACAATACACTGACAACAAGCAGATATTTGAATTTACAGCATGTATCTCAGGTTGGCCTTGATATCAGTGCCTTCACATGCTTCTAAGTTATTTAGTATATTAACTGGTATTTCTGCTCAGTCAGGCATTGATATTTGTCATTCACTTTTATTTTAGCAACCATTATGAGTAGCTTAATTAAATATTGTCAACTTCATCAATCTTAAGGCCAGTTTGTTAAAAAAAAAAAAGAAAAAAAAAAGAAAGTAAAAATAAGAGTCCAATGTTGAAATAATTTGTGCGTTTCACCAAGGCAAGGCACCACATACAGCCACTGAGAGTGACGGAATATGAGTTCCACATTACAGCGCAAAGCATGCAGAGCAGAGCAGAGCAGGTTCTTTGGGATACAGAGGTATCCTTACTAGGATTCTGGATTATTTATGTCGGAATGACAAGATGTACAGTAGATGTAAACACTTAAATGTTCTCGATTACTTTTGCACTCGTGGAAAAAAAAAAAAAGGGTCTCTACAGTCTGAGCATCAGTAAAAGGCAGAAAGGAAGAAGACTGCTCTGATCGCAGGATGTTACAAACAGTAGTTCTCGGCTTCCTCGTCGTGTGTATCATAAGTCTGAAAAAGAACTGTAATAAGTTACATTTCAGTTTCTTATAGTAACACCAAAACTGACCGATGAGACTCGATATATACTTAAATTTTCGTAAATTGCGCCAAGTTCTAAAAAACAAAAAAACAAAAACTAAACTCAGCCTTTGCATTCAGCTCAACAGCAATCAGTTTTATACAGTACAATTACAAAAAGCATTCTCAACACACATGATATTGTCGATGTCTTCCACTCTGTTTTACAACCAAATGCTGTTTGTTTACTGGAGATGATACAGATGGATCATGATCAATACAAGTGCCATTCACACTGACCGTTTACCTTTTTTTTTTTGTAATAACCTGTACACAATTAACACTTATAAATTACTAGCTATTTATTATTTACAGGTTTACCACAGGATTCCTACATTAGTTGTTGCAATAGTCTTCTGCATTTCATATACAGTACATAAAATGATCACTGGTCAACCGTGCACAATGGTAGGGGAAGACTTGCTTTTAATTTATTTTAGTACTGATTAATGTCGCGTACGAGTTTAAGGATCATGTTCATGCCAAGATGCTTCACCTTTTGCTTATTCTTAGAACGGTTTGGACATTTTATGATAGACAGAAAATATTACATTGTCAGATACTAGCACATGTCATATTGGATTTTAGCTTTTACTTCGGTACGTTTCACCCTTGCGAATAAGGTTTCAGACTATTGTAGATTTTTACAGTGGTTAAAAAACTTGATCATCGTCACATATTTCCACTCGGTGAGAGCAGGAATCTTCAATGTTTCCCTTATTTTATTTTATTTTTTTAAGATACCTGCATGCAGAACTACATGTTACCATGAAGGTATTTTGCTAAAAAAAAAACAACACATGAATTAAAATTCAACTCAAAGTATGGTGACTTCAAGTAAGCCGGCATGTACAGCCATTAGGTTTGTGTCCAAAAGGTCAACACTGCCTAAATTACCGGGGAGGGCTGAGAAGTTTACAAGCTGACTCAGAAGGAGTCTGCCGTGCATTAAATACAACATTTTCTGATAATAACAGCATTGTTTCATTCCAGATAAACTGACATTGGTTTAGTAATTCCGGACTTTGAAAAGTAGTGCGAGAGACATTTTGTGAATATGGATAAAATTTGGCACTGTGGTGTTATCAAATATCTGCAGAGAAAGGGGTTAACCTTTACACAGCTGATGAAGCTGGAGCATCATCCTCTAGTGTAATGTGACTACCACTTTTCAAAGTCCAGAATTTCTACATTAATGCCGAGTTCCATCGCTGTGGCAAAACCCCTTCAGAGTCAGCCCGTGAACCTTTCAGCATTCCCTCGTGGTTGATGTGAGGCGTTTCCATCAAACATCATGTGGACCGATGTGATGAAACCAAATGACGCCACAAATGAAGTATTGCTTCACTTGCATTCGGTGTGTCTCTCTTTTTGTTGAAGCTGAGGTAAAACAGAAAGACACATGTTTCTATACACATGTACAGTGGTTGAATCAAGTTTTCCAAGAGAGCCCAGCGTTATGCTCGCGCCTTAACACAGCTTCATCACCTTATCACCGTCGTGACAGACTGGGAGCACCCTGAATGTATTAATCAAGTCAAGCAGAAAGCAGAGGAAGAAGAAATATCAGTATCTGCCTTCCTCACCTCAGCACCTGTTCTCATAAGCCTTTTTCTGCCACTTCGCTCCATCCGTACATTTCACCTTCGCTACATAGTACCAGACTTATCTCCACTATCGCCAGAAATATTCATGTTTGAGCCTGCCGATGTGCTGTTGCTCGGAAACATCTTCTCGGTGGGAGTCACGGCAGGACTGCCGACCCCCGAGGAGCTGGAGCTGCTGGAGCGGTGCTGCGTCGGAGGAGGGCGGACCGGCCTCATGGGCGGCGGACGGAGCTGAGCCCCGGCCAGCCGGGCGGAGAGGGCGGGTTTGAAGGTGGTCATCATTTCAGAGGTAGAGCTGCTGCTGCGGCGCATGGCCGCGTCCGGATCGCGGATCATAATAGTGTGCAGTGGACTGCCGGGCTCCGAGCTGACGGGGTTCTTCATGGGCTCCAGGGTGTCCAGCACCACATCAGGGGCCTGCTTGACGGTGTTCTGACGCTCCAGTTCGCGCAGCTCATGGAGAGCTGTGGTCATGGTTTTCTCGATGTCCTGCAGAGAGGAGGGCGAGGAGGTGGGGGTTATCTCATGATGTGAAGAATTACCTCTTCAGAACCAAGTATCTTAAATACAACACTGAATCTAAACAAAGGTGTGTGAAATAATACATTTAAAAGGCAGTTTTCTGTATATTCAAATTAGAATTGCTGGGAAACGTTGGAAAATTACTGTATATCTCACATCCTTATATTTTAGTTGAAATGCACACTGTAAAGGTTTTGTAGTGTTTGTGTAGAAGCTACAGTGACAGCTGCAGCCAATCGGTGATGAGTGGAACTTGAAGACGCCCTCCCGGGCTCTTCAGCTTGTTATTTGGTGCTCGGGCTCAGTGTCCTTCAGGTGTGTCTGTCACCCCGAGACAATTCAGCCTTGACATTATTCCAGGTCCCAGCTGGTGCTCTGAGACTGACAGCTACAGCAGGGCGCCTTCGCTCTGCTCAGCGAAACACTCTGTCTGTATCCTGTAAATACGCCACACTTTGTTTGCTCTGATCCAAAAAGGTACCACTATCATTTAACTCTGAAAACCTTTTTTTGCATTTATGCAAAAAAAAAAAAAAAACGTTTGATACAATTCTGTATAGACATAAAGCTGGAAGACAAATATGAGCACGTATTAATAATAAAAAAACAACAACAACAAATGAGCCAAAACATGAAAACACCCTGAAGGTTTGTGACAAAGCCCCACCTCAGCCAGAGCCTCAGCCTCCAGTGATTTGTGGTCCCCCAGGCTGCTGTGCCGGGTGGCTCCGGGCCCCGGTCTCAGCGGGTGGCCCTCAGGATAGGCCTTCCGGTCCAGGTAGTTGATGCTGCCTGAGCTACCGAAGGTACCCAGTCGCCGCTTTTCTGGGCTCTCCATGCGACTCTTGTTGATGGACACCTTGTGAGGGCTGCTGGGGCAGGCCGCAGCCCGAGGCGGTGTGTCAGAACCCCTGGTGGGACTGTGGGTGTCCGGGCCGCTCCGGCGGCGAGGTATTGCCGCTCCGTCAGATCGTAGTCTAACCCTATGGAGACGCAACAACCGTTCAGGAAATCCAATGCAATATCAAAAAAACCTTCATAACTTAGACTGATTGTAATTGTATCCACCTCCCCATGACTCCTCCAAAATTGTAATCGGGCGATTGCTCGCATGGAGATGGAGCATCGTTTTTGGACGAACCCTTGTCTTCTAGCAGCGGTCCGCTGCTGGCCTCACTATCTGCCTTCTGACTCAGGTTATCTGAGAAAGCATCGTCCCTGAAAGAGCGAAGTAGCTGAGGTGAACACAAGTTACACATTCCATCTGCAGGGATACCTGCTGCCATGACGCACAACAAATAATAACAGTACACACAATTAAAATGTATAATGACTAATTTAAAAGACAAACAATTGGTAAAACATTGCTGTTACATACAGGTCTTGTACGACGATGTACTGGTGGGGGATGAGGCCATCCACGCCATTGTGACGGCCTTCCCACCAGTCTTCAGACGCTCGGTGATACAGGAGCAGAGAGGCTCCCTTTTTGAAAGACAGCTCCCTGGGACTCCGGCCCACGTAGTCAAACTTAGCGATGGCCTCAATCTGCTCCACTTCTAGAAGACACAAAGGAAAAAAAACACATCATGCATAAGAAAACAGAACAGAAGCCTCTGAATCACATCCTTAATCAGAAAAACAGACCGAGACAGATGATCGAAAACATATTTACAATAAATATCATACAACAATTAGCCATACCATAATGACGGTTAGGACTGCATTGTGTAGGCCCCCAATTTTTAAGTAATTATCTGCAACAAACTTCTAACAATTTCCTGTCAAAACAACCACTAAATTGTGCAGCTACAGCAGCAATCGACCTTTTTATTGCTGTTTCACCACTCGTTCGAGAGATACTGGCCTCTGCAGATTGGCAACACATGTGTACATGTGTACGTTTGTCTATTTCATATGTTTTTATGTCTGTGTTTCATTACAGCACAGCAATCTAACGGAACGTATCACAGGTGTGAGCTTCCCAGGTGCATCAAAATGGTAAAGACAGTCAATTCAATGCAAAATAAAACACAAAATAGGTGTGCTGGATTATTTATTTGTAGATTCGGTCATAATTAAGGTGATGGTAAGATGGGCAAAATAAAGGCATCTTTTTATAATATTATTGTCAGAATTTTTAATATTATTTTATATTAGAAAAAAGGAAAAAATAAATCTCTACAATGTTTTCTAGCAGGCGGCCAGCAGGGGTCAGTGTGAATTAAGCAAAGGTTTGGCAGCTATGGGTTCTGCCATGGTCCTGGATGGATTTGTTTGAAAACTCAACAGTGACTTTCATGAACGCTAAAAGAAAAAACATATGACAACATATTTGAAAAGTACTTTTGTTTTTATTCCCTCTTACGCTAGCGACAAAAGAAAGGCCTCCATTACCACACCAGGGGGTAAACATATGATCTAACCACCGTCTTTGTTTGCCTTTCAGTAAAACTCCAACATCAACAGCAGACAACACTTGAGGACACAACGTTATATAATAGCCTCAAGGCGAGCAAGAGGGCAAACTTCAGCAGGCAGTCAGTCTTTGTTCTGCTTCCAAGCACGAGCGAGAAACTATTGAAAGGTCAGTGCTCATTATCAATAAACCCAGCTGTCAGATGAAGCTATGACGCTCACTAACAGTTTTCTGGTCACACCAGCAGCACCGGGATGTGGTTTTTGAGTATTACCTGTGTTTTTGGCCTTTTGTGTTTGACCCAGTTACGCACTGAAAGCTCAAAGGAGGACTGGGGAAACACGGCACAAAGGAGAAAGTCCCAGGAGAATTACGGACTAACAGAACAAAGAGCACGGCGGGGCGAGAGAAGGGGGGGCCCCACTCACACACAGAAACACGGATCAAAGACGCACTGCTGCATGCCAATACTGTTTACTCAACTCGCCTTCAGATTCAAACATCACATAAGCCGCTGCGATCAGAAGCTGCAGCAGAGCAAAACCTGCTCACCTCTGAGTCAAAAGCATCAAATAAAAAAGGTCAGGCTGTTCTTAAGGCTGTGTCGTCTGCAGAAAGATCAAAAATCACATCACATCTCACTTCTGTGTGGAATGAATGCGGAGCGGCGCTGTGGATCAGTGGCCAGCACTGTTGCATCACAGCAAGAGGTTCAAATTTAGGTTGGGCCCTTCTTATGTGAACAAAAATAGGATTATTAACTTATGAGGCGACTCTTCAAAAGCTTTCTTGCAGCTTTATGATTGGTCTCTATCAGCTCCGGAGGGAGCGAGCGGAGTCTTTGAGTCTGAAGCAAAGACTGAATCTGAACTCAAGTACAACTGCGAGCACCTTGTCATCTACAATCATATCGTCCATTTCTGGAAGAAAAATATTGATTAAAGTATTAGTTTTACACAACGCTCCGTAGCCAGTGACTTAAAGAGTCTGAACTGAATTGATTTTCCAAGGAGCCTTCCATGCATCAACTCTCAAGCTGTGCAGCTTATTCATTTTACTGGTAGGTAATCAGGGTGGATGTGTTTAAATTATCCGTGTTTGTAAGTTAAAAATGTAATTCACTAGCGGCATATCCAGTTTGTGTCTTAACTATCGCCCAGTTTGACGAGGATCCATGCCTCCATAATCACACTGGATAAAATGCGCTCAGAGAGGACAGATGAATGGAAATGCAGGTAATACTACCTGCCACAGTGTGATTCCACTACACATTCCCACACTTGGTTCTAACACAACCAGACATTCTATCCATTAAAATATTCTACACTCGTCCCCAAATGAATAATGAGAAACAGAAACCCTGTCGCTCAAGACGTTTAACCAAGAAGCACCACTCTGGGAAGCATGGGGGGAAACATACACATCCTTCTTTCTGCTGGAATATTGAGGGGGGTGGGGGGGTAAAATGAAGCTCCACTGCACAGGGATCAAAGCTACCTCAACAGCAGGTAAGACAAATACATAACAAATGAAGATATTTTGAATTATATATAACTGTGGCCTCTTACACATTAAGAGTGAAACAATCGAAACGAGGAGGTAAACGTTAATGTCACGACATTTTACTTCTATCCACAAAATACAGCTGAACAGGCAGATGGTCACCAAGGTTGGTAAGAATTGAATTATACAGCTATGTATTAATCAGGTAAAAAAAATTCCCCCCAAAAAATACAATTTTCACTGACACTTCACTAACTCTGCACTGAACGTTTTGGTGGTTAATGTAGTCGCTGTGAGGCATTGATCTCAAACAGGCTGTTCCAGAGATAACATCAGCTGATCGCTGATTTTCCATTTGGATTACTTGTCATTGAAAAAAAGGTCTCTATTTGATTAAAATTTCACATCAAAGGCAGCTATTCACTACTTAAGTTATATTCATCAAGTGGGGTAAAAATTTCAGTTTGAGTATTTAAATGATATTTGTTTATTTTCATTTTACCATTGTGGAGTCAATGAGAATATTACAGTTTGAATATGAACATTTTTTGACTAAACTAATATAAAAAAAAAAAACCCCTATAAATAACAGAAGCCCTACATGAAGAAATGAAGCAGACTATTCAGACATACTAACCTTCATCACTGGTGTGTGGCTCAGTCCCATTATCAACTTCATCAATGGTTCCTGGTTCGCTGTGGGGACTGTCACTACAGCAGCACAGCAAGAGGAGAAACACATAAACATCTAGACTCATAATAACAAAACCCAAGAGGGCTATATAAGCCCCGATATAGCTAATAAGATCATCGTTTTCTCATTTTCCTCATTCACAGATCCACATAATCGTCATATAGATATAAATACCTACCAGTATTCTTCTCCCCCAGTCATGCACTTCTCATACACCGGCCCATCCAGCTCGTGCTGGTTTGGAAAGATAACTTCATTGTGGATAATGATGGTCTTGATAACCTCATTAACATGTGCCTGACATGCGACGGGATCCTGGCCGTCTGGGATGGGCATCAGGGTTGGACCGAAGCAGATCGCTAAATTGTACGGATCCATCATGTTCTCATCACTGTACTGGGAAAGACTGACAGACAGCGAGGGAGACAAAAATGAAAATGATGGTGAGTGTGTATTAACTTTTCATCCACTGTCAGATAATGGCCTGCTGATCTAATTAAGAGAAATGATATTTAGTTCAGTAATGTGAGTGTTGCTCGGTGACACAGCTACATTAGATAGCTATGAATATATTTGCTGGTTGTTATTGTACAGATTTTCTGACTGATTTTGGACTAATGCAATAGATACACGCTAAAACTTCAGCACAGTCACAGAATAATTACATTAACATGAATCAGACTGAGGCTGAACTGAATGTAAATAAACAGTTTTAGCTCTGTTTCCTTCAGAGTTAACTCTTGGGGCATGTATCTGAAATTAGAACAGTTTGAGGATTTTTAGACCTTTGCATGAAAATCTAAATGAGTTTTGTAAAGTTGTGTCATGGGCTTAAAGAGTCTGAAATAATTCAATATTATACCTACACACTCACTGCACAGCTTGGTCATTATTAAGGCATGCAGATCAGTCCACCTTCTCAGCTCATACGACACATGCCACAACCCACTCTTTGTAACAAAGCCGCCCGGTGGCGCAGGAGGAAGTCATAAAACAGTCCATATATATTATCAACTACGTGAAGCTGAGCAGCAACACCCAGCAAAGAAGGATATGAAATCAAACTGTTTGTTCTGCGGGCGAGCCCCATAAAACAAGCATTAATAACATCTATTATCAGGCGACGGGTATACTACTGGTGTGAGGTATGAGTTTCCAAACCTGTAAATAACTTCCAACACACTGAGAGCAGACAGATGTAGCAGTAAATACAACACTGTGTTCCTTACTCTGTGTAGAAAGTAAGCTAAATGCATTTGAGTGTGAGGTGTGTGTTCAGCTGAATGGCATTTTTTTTTTTGCATGGTAGCTATGTAAATATCCAACACTCACTGATTGAGGAAAGCAAAAAGGTATCTCATCACAACGATGATGGTCCGAGGAAGAGTCACAACAATCTGCTGGATGTGATGAGCTCTCTCAGCTCCAGACTCCAGCTCTGAAACACAAAGTAGATGGAGAGCAGGAAGCTTAAGAAAGAGCAAAAACAGCTTTGAAGTGACAGAAGTCTCACTGGGGCCACAATGGCGGAGCCAACTGTAGCAGAGATTTTTGAAAACTGCAATTTGAGACTTTAATGTCCTCCCTGCTGAACAGAGTGATCAAACTTTTAGAGACAGCAGTGAAATGCTGCGGTGAACCTCGTGCAAACAGCAGAGCGACGTCGCCCGCGCTCCCCGCTCGCTGCAGGCCCTCTGCTCAGTCTCAAGGAGACACTTGTGTAGGATTGTTTCCATGTGCTGCACAACATTCTCTTTTTAACAAAAGCAGACTTTTGCAGACAATGTGTGTTTTCACTTTTCCACTCACTCCTCTGACACCTCCGTTTTCCGTTAACTTACTGATGGTGGAGATGAAGTCCAGGAAGCGCTCCTTTGGGAAGAGGGGGTTCTCGAGCCCCCTGAAGTACAGCTTCAGTACGCCGGCCACCGAGTTAATGTCATGCTCGTTTTGGTCATCGATCAAGGGATCTTCACCTAATTAAGAAGAGAAACGTGTGCTCTTAGTAATTTCATTTGTTTGACTAAAAAAAACGACCAAATGTGTTTATCGTGTAAGTTTTTTTTTAAATGAGAACACTGACTCACCCCTCTCAAATGAGTTCTTAATATCATTGACCTCCACCTGTGATCCCGGCACGCGAAATATACCCTGCTGCTGCAACCCTGAAAGAAGAACAACCCAGAATTTATGCTATTAAAGTCATGCTAGTGGTGACCATTATCTCCAAAACCCAGAACCAGCTTCATGAAAGCCCACTGGTAACACACAACAGAGAGCAGGAAATGTAATCTGCTCATAAAGAGAGATGCGTATTCTTCCAGGAGAGGGCCCCTCGGTGAGCCTGCAGCATATGGTTTCATTTAGACGCTTCTAATCAGTTTTCTGTAGTTTCATTAAGTCCAGATCCAGAGGAAAGGCCCGCGGGCCACGGCAACCAGCCGAAGACAGATGTGAAGGTAGACGGGGAGGAGTTATAAGGAGGGTTTGCGGTGGCGGAACCGACTGAACAAAGACCAATGGGACTTTCAAAACTCCGCGTGAGTGATCTATTGTTATGAGCTTGTCAAATCTCCGTTCGGCAGCGGAGTGCCGGAGAGCGGAGCAGGTCAAACTCCGTACCTGCAGCTATTTGTGGATATGGACTGCCTCATCCAGCAGCTGCTGTCGCTCCTTTTGAAGCTAAAGGAGGTTTTCAAAGGACTTCACGGTTCTTTTTCTGCCCTTTTTTCTCACTCTGAATAAGCCGGCCGGAGAGCGAGATGTGACGGGACTCACCGTAAAGATTGATGTATCTGATACAGCTTTCAACAACGAGTGGAATTGGTTGGCCTGAATCCTGAAAAGATATTGTTTGAATATGAATATAAGACAAATAAAAAGGAAAAGTGTCTTGAAGGAACTAAAAAAAAAAACACTCATTGTTTTAGATCAGTGGTTTTCAAAGTGAGAGGCAAACTTTCTCTGGGAGAGCCAGAGAGATTTAGTAGGAAAAATATGGGGGGCAGTGGATGCTTTTGAGCAGAATATTTCCCTTTTTAATTCTTAAGAAGAAAATATGACTGAAACTGAATAGAGTGCACAACTATTACTATTAAAAACAAACATTTTTGTTCAATAAAGTACACATTAGAAAACCTTAATGATTGTGTGTGTAATGGAGACAAATTAAAATGATAGCATAAACTTTAGCACAAGACCGTTTGTGAACCAGATGGAGACTACATAAAGACCTAAACCTCACATAAACTCTGAGACGTAGCAATCTTATAAGTTGATGAGCTGATACTCTGTGTGACGTTGCTTTCATAAACTCGGACAGAACAACAAGTCTGATGGCAATAACGTTGCTCTCCAATGAATCGGAGGTGACAAGTGCTACATTATATTTCAATTTGTTAGAATAACAGTGTTAGATTGCACATCATCTCTATGGACATTCAGGGAAAAAAAATACGGTTCTGGCATCGTTCATGTAAAGAGGAAATCTGAGCGTGGAAGTTGATAAAGGACGCGGATGTGGTCTATCATTTTTCCTCAAAGAAATGTGTGAACTATAATCTAGGGCAGAGCAGTTGGTTGAATTGACTTCATTTTCTGCTCCATTTCTATTGGCTGTTAGTCGCTGTAACACACAGCAGCATGTTGCTATGAATATCTATTCAATCTTATTCTTTGTGTGTGTTTTTTTTTATTTATATAATGTATTCTAAAATTAAACATATTTAACAGTTTTTTGTTACCAATGGATCCAAACAGCATTTAAATTTAGAATGTGATAATTCTAAAGACAATTCTTTTGATAAAGAAAGTGCAAAATGAGAGTTTGGGGTCACTGGAGAAGTTTGCGCTCACACACTTTGAAAATGACTGTAGATCAAAATCATTTCAGAGATACAGGACTGGAGTAGTCTGACAACACAGTCAAAAAACAGATTCACAGAGCTGTGAAAATTAATAGCATGCAACTGTAGCGCAAGCAGTAGCCAGTAAATCACACTTAGTCCAAAGCTTTTAGTTCTCCGTCCGATATTCTCTAACAGTGGTACCTGAATGCGGGTACGGGCATTCCTTCTTCCTCTGGGAGAGAAAGCAGCAAAGCACAGAGAAGCAGAGGAAGAGGGGGGCAGAGAGGCACAAAGTTAGAAAAGCTCAAATGACAAATAACCCCGCTGGAGGTTAAACACGGCTGAGCGCAGGGGCTGGCGGCAGGAAAGAGACAGAAGTGCGGAGAGGATCGGGTGCAGTGAGGTACAAAGCAGATGCACTGCAGTCTCCTGCTTCTCAGTCATCCAGAGAGGGAACGGACTCGCAGCGAAAGCCAGAAATGTTAAAATTGCTCTGGAGGCAAATAAAGAGACAGCTGACTACTGCTCTGTCTGTCTGCACCGGCAGAACCGTAGAAGGAAGGAGGAGGATTAGAGGTTACACAGAGGCGTTATATCATGATTAAGGGCAGCTGGAAAAGGGAGGAACAGAAGGCTAAAAGTGAGGAAGAGGACGAGAGCGAAGGCTTTGAGCGGCCTTCCCCTCCTGCTCCACAGGGGCTGCTCAGTCAAACACCACCATCACCAGCGGGTACCTTGATGAAGGCCTCCATATTGCCGTTAAACAGCTTTTGTTTATACACGGAGCGCGGCCTAGGCTTCCGCATTTTCTGTGGTTTAGGGGGAAGGGAGGGGGGCCTGGGAATGATGGACAAAGGGAACAAGAACATCACATTCTGTCAAACTCTAAAGCCAAAAAGGTTCAGAATTTGGAATAAAGCAGACGAGATGATCACTAAAACAGCAACAAAACATAGTAGTGGTGAAGCTGAATAAACTCTTTATTTTAATTGAAAATTTAATTTGTAGTTGAAAAACTGAGTCACTAAATGCAGGAACTGACTAATATTGAAAGCATAAGTATTGTTCACACGACGCAAGTGAAATCTGTAATAAAATAACAATTACAAGCTGTTGTGTGTGCCCTGATAATTTCTAATATTCAGCAATAAACAAATGAATGGATTAATTAAAATGAATCCGATATTTTGATCTGTAATATTTCTAAAAACGATTGTCCGGCAAATATTATATTTGCTTTTATTATCCAGAGTAGACTCAGATAAATTTAAGCTACAAAAGACTGTAAAAAAACAGAATCATCCTGACTGAAAGTCAGGTTTCAGAAACAGTGGACTGTAGTGTGATCTTACCTTGTTGTACCACATTCAGCCCTTTCCCCTGTTGACAGACACACAACGGGGACATGTCAGACACTCGTGTCTTTATGGTGCACATTATACAGGCTCTAGTAAGTATCCAGCACCACTGAATGGTTTCATCAGAGACAACATGGCCATTGAGGCAGAGATGAATAGCGCAGCGCTCGCACCATTCAATCGACAAAGCCACGGAGCAGTCGTCACTGAAACCTCAGGGGAAACGCAGAACCCTGCAGGATTGTATTCCTCCTCCTCTGAGTAAAGAAATAGGGGTGGCAGCTGCGCTGTTTATGTGATGGGTGGGGTTGGGTGGGGTGGGGGGTGGGGGGTGTCTATCAGTAGTGGCACTGAACAATGACTCTGCTGGCTCACTGGGTCTTTTGTTCGGGGGCTTCCAACGACACTTGCAAATATCGTACATCTGCATTGTTATATTTTGACTAACTTATGAAAAGAGAACGCGTCCGCGCGCGGCGCGCGATTGTTTTGGCCGTTCTCTTCACAGCTGATCAAGCCTTCATGAACTGAGAGGACAAACGTGTCGCTGTCCAAATGCAACAATAGCAGCAATGTGTCCGACAACATTACACAATTGGAAGAAACAAGGAAGGCATTTCTAAACTCATCATTCCAGCAGAACAAGGTCTGCAGAGCAGAGAAGTGAAGAAACAACAGCATGTTTCCTTTACACCGTCACACCAAACAAAAACCTTTGACTAACCAACCTTAAAATTAGAGTTTTGCAAGCAAGCGTGACAAGTCTCCTCTGATATTCTTAAATTTCACTTCTGCAAGCTTATAAATCTTAAGTGAGACTGAGTGTATGTCCAGAAAAAGTGAGAACATTCTAATTTCCCACAAATTGATGACTCTTTATTTGGGAAAAAAGAGCTGGCAGACGTCCTAATGCCATCCTGGCTGCTGCCAATGCTTGGCATTATGTTTTTATTAATGCGTCCAGCAAAATGTAAACGCCATGTGGCGCTCACTACTCTATCTTGTTCACTCTGTCATGCTCGCACAAGACCACACACACATACGCATTATTATTTCAAATGTGAAGGAGTGAGCTAATGAGCGCGGCTCAGGTCTGATTGATGACCTAAATAATTAAACATGGGTACCTGGAGACACCATATGCTCTGTCCGTCCACTCTCTCAGCTGCTCCGCTGCGGACACTGAACTACAGCGTGAGTGTTTATGACCATTACAGCGTGCCGGTGACTGTTTGACACACAGCGCAGAGGGAAGCACAAGGACAAACCGAGGTCCTGAAAACTAAATAAATGATTAAGCAATGAATACATCCCAAGTGTGAAACCTATAAATATGCAAGCGTTGCGTGAACAAAGCCTCAGCTGGCTGCACCTTATGCCCTTTCCTATTAGACGAAGCTCTGATGGAGGAGCAGCTGCAGGAACGGGCCCCGGTTTGGGCCAGCTGATTGATTGGGCGTAAACTGTTCACGGCTGAGGTGACAAGGGGACCTCTGGGGAGGAGGGGGGAGCCAAGGAAAACCTTTCTTTTGCAGACTAGAGATGGTGAACCTCCCGGTGTCTACACCATAAAGAAACTGACTGGATTATACTTCACGTGTGAAATGAGCAGAGAGGGGAATAGCAGCCTGATGTTAGGAGTGGCCTCCTCTGTGGCTCATGCTCCTGATTAAATAAGCCATGTCTCCGCCATAACCCCGAATCCAACTATTTTTTACAGAGCAGTGCGATGAATTTGTGAGCTATCCTCACAGGATGACGCATTGGGTCGGTGTGCACGCCATTAAAAGACACCTGAAACAGATCGAAGGCGACTGCTGCTCACCTTCACCCAGCGTCTGCTTCAGTAGGTCATGCTTGGCCTGCAGCTTAATGATGAGGTTACTGCCATTTAGGTACTCCTTGAATTTCTAGACAGACAGAGGAAGGCAGCGGTGAGTCCACAGCAGGTCTAATCCAGTGTGACATGAGTCTAATCAAACAATTCATTGTCACCTGAATCAGAATAAATGCAATTTGTTGCAGTTTTAATTTAATTGCTGTTCTCAGAGCAAATGATGTCTGTGGTAGATTTTGGAAGGCAGAACAACACTACAGTTTACAGCCACCATCCATTAGCAGTGTGGACCACTGAAGGTAATATCGACTCACAGAAAAGTAGAACATCTCCGTCTCCTGCTGGTTGGCCCTCCTTTTGGCTACATTAAGTTTGCTCATGTAGGACTCGGAGGCCACAGACTTAATGGACTCAGTGGAGCGGCTGTGCTGAAAGGCATCTGACACATCAAAGTCCTCTACTGTCAGCATGTCCTGCAACGTCTGCATGGTAGCATCCAAGGTCTTCCTCACCTGGATGGTACAGAGAGCATGAAAGAAGAAGACAATGACAAATGATGCACATTATCTTAGTGTTTGGCTCCTGAAGTTAAGGCATTTTTTGTTCTCAAATACTAAGTAATTGATGAGAATTTAGAAGCTGTAAGTGAGCTATGTTTTTACTTTCAGCTTCAGTATATTTAACAATGAAGACAAATTGATTTGACTTGATAAACTGATGAAAAAATAAACGACCTTGGACCGTGCTGAAATGAACTGATAACAGCATGTCACCAGACAACAAGTCCCGAGCCGGTATCCATCACCAGGCAGACACCGGACAGAGCTGTTCATGCAATTACTGAAGCTCGCCTTGTGTTTCAAGCAGAGATTGATAAAGCTAATTTTCAGTAATGGCATGGCTCATCCATTATCTACCTCAACACACAACTGCAGGTAGAGAGGACGGAGACGGCGTTATTGCCGCTTGCAAGTCAAACCGGCCCCGGCTGTTATTACTTCCATCTACACCTCTGGGGCGGCGGCTCAAGAGAAAGTCCTCTCTTCATCAAAAAACAGACACTTCCACATGCGACTTCAGAGAAAACAAGACGGACATTGTGGCAATCTAAATATATGCTCAGCTCATGCGGAGCAAGGGGTCATCGGAGGGTAATTGCAAAGAGAACAGATGGCGATGTGGCCCTCCTACTTGGTGATTTGCCCTCGGATGGTGTGATGACGGCTCCAGGGAAAATGAGACGGGGTCGGAGGCAGGGAAAGGCGTGTGACGGCGCCGGACAGACACAGATCATAAATCCGTACCTCTTCATTTTCAATCTTCAGTGTCGCTAAGCGCGACTGCAGCTGATGGTAGCGCATCAGGAGCTCAGTCTGGACCGGCTGCTGGGCGCTGACCTGGCACACCTGGGGAGGGAGGAGGAAGGGAAGGGAATGAAGTTTGAAGTTTCTTTTCACAGTGCAAAAGCACTTTTGTTTGTTGTTGATATCGAAAAAAGATCATAAAGAACAAATTCACCTCGTCCCCCATGTGTGGCAGGTATTCAAAGCGCATCGGAGGACAGAACACCTGGTTATGCATATCCATGATCTTGTGCTTGTCGCTGCGGGAGTCCAAGTTGTCCACGGCGTTCTCGATGATGTCCAGTCCCTCGTGGCGCGACGTCTCCAAGTTGTACTCGGCAGATAAGTAAGTCCTGAGGGTGCGAGCCAAGCTTGCGTGGTATCCCAGATCACAGCACTGAGAAAACAAAGTGATATTGATAAGATGAGCGCTTGAGATTAAAAGTGGAGAAAAAAATACTGCAAAATATTCAACACTCTGAAAGTCATGTGTAAAATGTGAAAATAGAAATTCTTCTTGACTCCACTTTTCAAAAATAAAAGGAAGGTCAGGGGAATGCCTTGTAAATAAAATGATCATTTCATTAAAACATGCTTTATAAAAAAAAATTCTGAACTGGTTTTATGTTAGGTGCAAAAATTATAAATACAGCACAGCTTAGTGCATATCCATAACTACAACAACAATAATTTCAGACACTGATAAAATTAAACGCTTATAAAATGTAAAATATAAAGTATAAAAGGCATTAATTTGTCCAACAGCTGTAAAGAGTAACATCTTCCATCCAACTATATTCCATAGCACTTAAAACCTTTTGAACTCCAGCAGTTACCCTAAAATGACTACTTGGGGTGGTGCAAAGCATGTAGGGTGTGAGAGCGGTCCAGTCTGTAAGTTGGAGCCATCCTCACACATTCTGAGGTGGTAGAAGATGAATGGGGAAAAAAACAAAATAGCGACACAGTAAAATAGTCAGAGCACCTTCCAGCGTGGTGCGACCTTTTCATTGGACTGAATTCTAAATGACGCCTCTCTTCAGGTTACCTTTCAAAAATAGTAAAGAGCTTTATGGAAGTACAGAAGCTGGCGCAGTAGGACACCAGGGATAATTACAGAGTCGTATCACACAGAGCTCTATGAAGTAACCTAATTAGGCAGTGCACGGCACTGAGGTGGTTCAGAGCGAGCTTCAGGCGACCAACAGCTGTGCATATCGCTGCGTAAATGCTCCTTAGCACTCTTTACCCGTCTGAGAAAGTTGTTTGAATACCGTGAGCCCCGTGGCATTGCTCAAAGCCGACAGGCTGAGGGGTGCTGGTGCCTCGCGGACAGGTAAACATAGTAAAGCAGTTTATTTTAAATTCATTTTAATTAATTTTAGGAGCATCAGGCTTCAGGAAAAGATTCAAGAAGGTTAAATTCAAAAGCAAATGACCCTTTGAAGTCCTTTCATAGAGGCAGTCTGGAGGCTCAGAGGAAAACAGAGTGCAAACCACTTCTGCAGGTCACTATTCTCTCTTTTAAAACTTGAATATCTCAACATATTTAACTGTGGTTTTTATCTAATCTAAACCGAAATCTCATTTTATAATAGGAGGAAACATTTTCTGTAAGACTCACACCACAGATTCGACACGATTATCATAACTTCCCCAAACAGAACTGAATAAATTGAACAGGCCTTTATAAATATCATGATGCTGGCTGACAAAGCTCACTCCGTGCTGTGTGCGACTGTCCAGTTGAATGCACGATGGGCTAATTCTCTGACATGGCAAACAAAGCTTTTGCTCCTTCTGCCGGCTTGTGGCAGACATCCACCATTCCCCTCTCTCTACAGCTCAGTAAACATGAACCTCTGAGCTGCCAGCCTCAGGATCAATAAAATATGTTCGGGACAGGACAGCAGCGGGGACAGCTACAAGTTTCAATTTTTTAACTTGTAGAAATGTTATTGCCATCACACTGAACGCAGCAGGGTGACCCAGAGTTAAGTTTATAGCATTAATAAAAGAATAAATGTTATATTATGACTGACCTGGAAAAAACATGCATCTATCACCATGGCTAATGCTGGGCCGTATGGCGGCCTGGCCTCAAGCAAAAACGTGACAACTCAGCCATTAGCACAGAGAAAATACATTTGTTCATGTTCTGTAGTTTAAAAACAAAAATCCAACAAAATTTACTGCATTTTAAACCTAAACTTTGCAAAACAGTAATCAGATCCAATACACAAATAACATACACAACAAAATGTACAGGGCACCAGTCCTGAAACCTTCAAAAATAGAAGAAGAAAAGAGGAAGTAACTCCAAAGAATAATAATTAGGGGAAACTGAAAAAAAGAAAATCGGTTCAAACAGGATTTTCTTTTGTGCTGGACGTTTGTATGTTACACAACAGAGAATCTGGCAGAGCATAACAAAGAAGAAGCAAAACGGACATCGAGGTATCAAGTGACAATGACGGTACGATGAAAACAATACGATACAATGACAGTGAAGCGGAAGTTATGTGTGTGTAAAGGTGATGCTATTGGAGTGTGTTGTATTAAACACAAATGTCTAAGCCCGATTATTCATCTTAATCTCAGTCTGTTTTTTGGGGGAGGAGGCGACTGGTAGCAGGTCACCTCAGGCAGAGAGACCAGCGCCAAACACATTAAGTCCAGTCACGCCCGCAAGAAGACCAGCTGACTTCCAACTATCAGCGGCTTGAAGAACAGACTGCTGAAGATTATTCTGTCCCAGCACTTTGCTAACAGAATCGTATGACTTAATTTATGTTTTCAATACTTTTTATCAATATGAAATTCTACTGATTAACATCTAAATTAAACTTCTGCAGCTGCAGAAGTTTGACTCTTTAAGTAAATCAAATTGAAATCAACACTCCAAGCTGTGTATGTGTATGTGTGTGTGTTTGTGTGTGTGTGTGTGTGTGAGGTAACAGGCAAAAAATGATTCTATAAAAACTGAGGAGGTTCCATAAAATCAATTAGTGAAAACAAACCTTTTGTAACTCCCGGGGTTCCTTTGCTAAAGTAATGTTATTTGCAAAAGCTGTCAGCGTTATCAGTGTTAGGTTTATTAGTAGAAATTCTTGGTGAAGAAAGGCACTGAAAACACTTTCAGTGGGGCCAACAAAGCAGCTTGAAAACGAGCAGCGAGCAGGCTGAGAGCGGGTGAGACACAAGGACAGATGGTGAGAAAAGCGACGGGACTGTGGAGTTAAACCAACATCAGAAATCCCAGCTGAGGCATGTAAACAAACACATGTGCCGTGCGCATACTTACATCAATCATATCAGAGACGTCATGGATGTAATATTTTGCCACCACTGCATTTGTAGCTGCCAGGTTCAACAAATAGTCGTTCCGGGCTTTTGTGCATTTGAGCTTATTCTCTGAATACTTGGCCTGCCTCTGGGGAGGGGAGAAGAGACAGCAGATAAAGGAAAAACCATCAGTGCAGGAAAATCAAGCGGTGGCTGGGGCTGAGTGTGTGCTCAGACAGATGCAGCTCTGGGATTATCACACAGGTAGAGACAGACGATGCTGAAAGTTTGGAGAGACGGCCTCCAGAGAAGCTCTCTCCAGATACTAATGTGTTTAAGCAGCACAGCCAGGCGTGTATTTTGTGAATAATTTGCAACTTGAGGTATTGAGAAGCTCAGCATTGCCACTTGTAGGAAATGTGTTGCTATTTCCAAAAATTAGCTGCTTTCTTGCAAATATATCTGTAGAATTATGCAGTTGGAACAAGCAGACTGAATCAGCAGTGAGTCTGGAAACAGAGGGAACAGAAACTCCTCATCTGTGACTCTGAAGTTTCAGAATTGGTAGAGTTTTCTCATTTCCTGAGTCAGTACGATGTCAGAACGGTCAGATTTGCAAGGAAGCTTTTAGGCTGATGTTAAAAAAAAACACACTGAAAAATAGTCAGGTTTTAGATTACTTTCCTTTATATTAATGTTGGCATTTTATAACATCAGAACAAAAAAATCTAAGCACACAGCAGATCACATGTATTTATACTGTTAACTATGTGATAACACAATGGCAGCGAAGCTGGAAGAGCTTGATTTCTTATAAAATGTGCTGAGTCTGTAAACCACTTGTGAAGACAAATATATCCTATACTGAGTTGTCAAATGAAGAAACATCAAGACGATATTCTGCAATGAAAAAAGACAGCTCAATACATTCGACAACTTTGTATCAAACAAATTGCCACTTCAGTAACACAGTGATTTGGAAGCACACATTATTGCTGTTTGAAATGCAAACAAAGGACTATAGTTCTAATGCAGCAACTCTTCACCATTATTGGAACTGTTTGCACATCTTGTTATAAATGGCCATTTTATTTCCAATTTCACAAAGCCATTATGATGCAAATTCGAACTGTGCATTAGAGAAAAACAGATTAACTTCCGCTCCTTCCTCTTCTTCCTCCAACCTGTTTGCAGGCTGAGCATTGAGACAAAAGCTTAGAATCAAGGCGCAGGGAAAACACGAATATTCATCAGCACACTGGGTTATAAATAATGTTTGCCTCCCGAGCTAAGCTTCACCTCAGAGGATATCAGCCTGAGGTGGGAGAAACACCGCTGTACAGACAGACCTTTTGATTTCCTGCACCTGAGATAGAATGCAAGATTCATTTGCATGAAACATTTCCAGAGAAGGATCCAAAATAAAAAATGTATGCGATCATCTGAAGTGCAGTGTGGTTCAGAGACCACAGGCCTGACGCTGCTGGCAGGGAAGACTTTTCATAAACTCGGAATCTGCATAAGACGGAAACGGAGGCGACTCGCTGGCCAGGAGTGCTGCGTGCAGTCTGCTCCGTGTGCGTCTGACTGCAAACCTGCAGCACACTCTCCACAGTTCCTGACATGATATTTTTGTTTGCTCTGTACTTTTCTCCTTACGAGTAAAACCATTAAATATATTCTCCATTTAAAGCATACCGACATCGAGCACCGACGAGAAGCATCTCAAAAGTTTACTGAACCTGATTACTCGACTGATGACTCAGGATTTACTCATGTTGAACCGAGCTCAAGTATGTGCTTGTGAACACACAGAACATTCCCAGTCTTGGGCGTGTTTACCTTCTCTTTCATCTTCTCTATTTTCCTGACGGAGCTGCGTCTCGGCTGGCGGTCCTCGTGGCGCAGGAGGTTTACATTGAGATCTCCGGACTTGCTGAACTGCTTCTCTTCCTGCTTCTCGGCGTCTTTGAGCTTGCTCTCTGCACTGATGCTCTCAGTGTGGTACATGTGGTATGTTTTCATCACCTACAAGAAGAAGATGACAGAATATCAAGAATATAAGATCCATGCGTCATTCATAAACACTTCAATTAGTCTTTCAAAAAAAAAAAAAAAAAAAAAAAAAAAAATCGGGCTCAAATGGAGTTTTTTTTTTTTTAATGAAAGTCTGAATGATCTTGTTTTTGTCCATCTTGTTCCCTCTGACCCTTTCACCGCTGTTTCCTGCCCTTGACTTCATTTCAACAGTACCTCCTCATTACTCGCTCTCTGTGAAGCAAAGTGACAGCTCTGTTTTTTTCCGTTTCCTCTACGGTTGCCTCCTCGCTTTGATCTCTAACGCAACACTTATGACACCCTCCACCGCCAAACACCTCCACCTCTTGTACAACACAGCGATGACAGGACAGTGGTGACAGGAAGCCGTCGTTTGACACGACAGACGCAAACTTCATCTCCATTAGCTCTACTCACAGAGGCCTCTTCAGCCTCATAAAGGAGCGTGCAGATGTGAGCTGCATCTTCAAACGTTTCAGGCATTCATGATGATCCATGAACACCTTAGGATGTCAACATAAACAGCCAGTTATTTGTTTCCTGTGATCCGGCGTGGTATGCCGGCCTGGCGCTGTACTAAAACAGTGGGGTTCCTTTTGCCTGTATGAAATGCTACTGAGCAAAATCACATGTTTGGGTCACTTATATATATATATATATATAAAACCCTCCAGTGAGCCCCAAACCTGGAAAGTCATTATTCACCACTGATGCCATCTTTCCCTACTAAGAACACCTTAACATAAAAGAAATAAATGGAAGAAGAGAGTAGAGTGACAGGAACAACAGTGACCAAGCTGACCCACTGTTCCTCTGCAGGCTGTCAAACTGTTTTTACATCCGTCTGAAAATACGCTAAATTGCTGGTTATCGTTAAACCATCTGACTCCAGGACCCGCCGCTAAAGACAGAGTAATCTGCAGGAAGAGCTTCAGCTTCAGCTGCGTCTGCAGGAGGTGTGTGCATAGTTAGAGTTCTCTGACAACAGCCCAGGGCTATTTCACTCTCCTGCAGGGAGGCGACAGACGCAGCGGGAGGACAGCTGATGTTTAAGGCACAGAGACACATACGGATTTCTATCACGAACACTGTCATTTTTAAATTGAAAACGCTGCATGTTTCACTTCTATTCCAACCCAAAATGTTTTCCCTTTAGATGAAAAATCTAGCTCAACAACACCTGTCAGTGGTATATAATGCTTATGCTTCAGAAAACAATTCATAACAAATAATCTGCCTAAATGACGAACTTTAAAAAGAGCATCATTTTTGTGACACAGCTATATCAAGAATGGATTGTGTTCAGGTAAACAATGAATGAGTAAAGAGGCAGCGCTTCAGAGCCAAAATGAAACAAAATGAAAAGCTGCGAGACGAGACTGAAGAGCAGACATCAGACACAACATGGGAGATCAGAGGGATAAGATAAGGTAACGCCTTATTGATCCCAGGGAGGATATTAGGCAGGAAATTAACACACGTGAGGGCAAAAAAAAAAAAAAAAACCTGTAGGGTGAAAATAACATTAGGAAGCACCGGTCTGACTTTTTGGACACTTGTTATTAATATCAAGCCAATAACATCCTCGCTCCCACCGATGCTTCTGGTGCAGCATCATCCTTCTAACAATATTTGAAGAAGCTTCAGCCAACAGCCACGTCTTCTTCCCCTCACCTCTCCCCCAGCTGCCAGACATCCAAACGGTATTTCACAGTTTTTTTAAGCAAAATTTGTTTTGTTGGCAGCCAGAGAAAAGTGTTGGAAAATACCACAAGGCAACCACCATGTGGCCGCATGATTGATTCTGCTATTTCAGTAAAATGAAACACAAACAGGGATCACCGCGATGAAAAACAATTCTTCTCCTGGCTTTTGCTGCCCAGTTACTGGGAGGAGACATATTTGGGGAAATTCTTAAGTCTCATAGCCCTCTGAATTACAAGATACAGCTTTATAGTAAACAAAAACACAGTAGAAAGATGGCAAATATAAACAAAATAGAGGCCTTGCAAGGCTGGCAAGGAAACTCAAAGTCATGAGAGGAAGAAGAGACGCCTCATGAAGACATGGTGTGACGCCCTGAATGTACAGATAATGAAGTGATGTGTACATACAGCGAGAAAAACAATTACTGTCTACGGAACAGTCCGCGTCTTAGTCTAAAATTATTCATTTCATAAAGGCTCTCTGCCTGTGTTTGTTGGAGCCTTCAATTTTTCACCTCGGCTGCGAATTTTCACACAACACCTACAATCCCTCTCGCATTCACAAAGGATAAAGCAGACTGAAGCAAATCAACATACAGACCTTCTAATGTCTTGCCAGATTGCAGCTGAAAGCTACATAAAACATCAAAATTTGAACCATGTGAGTTTTATTACCCAGCCTCAAAGCACTGAACGATGATGCAGTAAAATGTATGCCACAGTGCACCCGAAGTCCACTCTTGAGGCCAGACTGAAAATGGCTGGACTCCTCAGAAACTGGAAATTGAATGCACCCTCTCTGATTATCATGTGTGTCGATAATATATGTGTCTGAATATGATTAACATACATATACAGTTGTGATAATCATATGCTGCCCATAAATAGCACTCTGTTGGGTCTCTTTCGGGGCATGTTGCCAGCGCCGTCCTTTGGTATTTCTACTCCCATCGCACTGCAAGGATGAATAAGTCATATAACGAAGGCCTGCCATCGCTTTGGTTTCACCTCAAGGGCTGAGGATTGCTGACGTTGGTTGAAGTTCATCCAGTTTGGGGCATGCACCATTGATATGAGCTTGAGCGAGAGTACCACCAGCGCTGCTCTCATCGCTGTTATGGCTGCCATTTATTTCGTCTGTCAACTGGAATCAGTTGCAAACAGCTGTAGTTGTTAATTTCTAACAACCAAAACTGTCAAAAGGATGTCCACCCAATCCAAATTGTAGTCATTAATACAATGAAATATTAATGGTATGACATCTTTTGGGGATAAATCCATCCCATTATAGCTAAAATGACCAACAGGATACATCAATCATTAATGCCATTCACTGTTACCTCTTTATATTAAAACATATGGGAAGCAGCTGCAGGATGCCTGAGAGGTGCTTCCTATAAAAAAAAAAAAAAAGTGGCTGCACGCTATTCTTTGCAGCAGTGAACTCTGAATCAGGACCAGAGCTTAAAGAGTTCAGCGAGAGAGGCTTAAACTGTGCAATTTGAAGAGAAACGTGACGTTTCTTTTCATCAGTTGCACCAGCCTGACTCACTCGCCCTCATCAATCATCATCAAGCTGCTTGTACTGAGCAAGCACGAAATGAATGAAAGAAATTACTGAGGGATTGATCACAGAACTGTCTTTGGTGCACTAAATTGTTGCATTCACTCGGTGAATTTTAAAACGAAAATGGAAGACCTTTCGGGCTTAGCTGCAAACTAAATCATGAAACACCATCAAGCGGATTAAAATCTGGATTACAGATAAATAAGAAAGGTAAGCTAAGATAAGACATAACAAGGCAAAAAGACAGAAGTGGAAGCAAGAACGAAAGATAATACAAGAAATAAAAAAAAAATATATAGTAAAATGTCAAAAGTAGAGAGAGGAAATATGACTTTGGACGATCACTGTGACAAGGCCAGATGTGAAAGATCAATCTGCAGGAGACACACTCCATGACTTACAGTGTAGAGTTCATTTGTCACCTTCACCAGCTCCTCATGCATCTGGATCCCGATGTCCTTGCTCTGAAAAACAGTCACAAGAAGAAACAGGGCTGAAAAAAAAACCTGAGCTGAAGAAACTAACTCAGTCAATTATGCTGACACAAGGAGTTCGGCGAGTCGGAGAGAAATGCCCCAACAGCTCCTGGATGGATGGCCAACACAATCTGATGCAGAGGATTTACTGCACTATGAATCAGCAAGCAGCAACAAAAAGGTAAGATACAGAGGTCTATGTGGCTTTAGTCATAAAATATCCGTATGGTATGCAGCAGCACAGGTATATATACATATACTAACACTCAGAATATTTACTCTACAACTTTATCAAAATAACTCAGACTCAAGTTTTCAATTGTTGGCCGCGTAGTAACAGCATACCTGTGTAAAAAAAACACGTTACACACCTGGACTGCACACAGATAATAACTGACAGAACACAGCCAATAACATATGTTTGTGTCAGAGCGCAGAGCGAGACAGGAAGCTTTTATTTTAAAGCGGTGTGGAATAAGCAGCACAGGAATCCATGGTTTTACTAACATCACCGAGCTGCTGAACATAAGATGTTTGAAAGAGTGATAGAAAAATAAGGTGAGTATAGTCACAAACAGAGAATACTGAGATAAATAAAAGGGTAAAAAATGGACTGCGGCTCAGCTGGCAGAGCGGGTGGTCTTCCAATTTCATTATTCGCAGCTTGATACCCCAGCCCGCCCTGGCCATGTGTTGAAGTGCTCTTGGGCAGGAAGCTGAAGCCAGTCACACATGAGCAAACTGCACGGCTGCCATCAACACATCGCAGGATTTCAACTAAACAAAACTACAATTAAAAGCCTAATTTAAACACATTTCATATTCTGTCTTTAAAAAAGAGACATTACCTAATATTGTGTGTGATTAATCTCTGTGCTCATAACATCAAATAACAGCAACAACCACACACACTCACGTTTCTGAGACATTCATTGACAGGGTGTTGGCAGAAAGACTCACTTTTATCTGTCTGACAGTCCAATGCCTGTACTTGAAAAAACTTGCAACTGATGAGTCAGTAATTCAAATGATTATCAAAGATGAATACGCTCATATTCATCCTAAAACACTATTAGGCTTCATCCTTCTTCAAGAAGAGAATCCATACTTTTGTTTAGGTTTTGATCTAGCTCAAACGCTAAGTGTTCCTCCATCGAGCAGCGAGTGTGATGAATGGGACGTAACCTCACTGGGCTCAAGCAGCTGGTGAATGGCGTCTGCATGCTTCAGCGGCTGCAGCACGAGGCGGACTGCGCCGTGTGCTGGGAGAGTAGGGAGGGCTCATTCATTGAGTGAACCACTGTGATGCAACGCGCTGTAAGAGCTGGAGCAGATCGCACCGCAACAGCCGTCATGGAACAGCCTGGAATACGTCTTTTATTTTTTTCAAGGATGAAAGGTACAAAGGAGAATATTTTGACCCACTGTCAGTTGTCATGTATTTTGAAAACAATTAGAGAACACGATGGAATTCTAAGCAGAGAGCAGGGAAACACTGCCAGCACAGTCGAGCTTGCCACACCTAGATAATTACATGATGCCAGGCAATCTTTCTTTCTTGTACTGTACAAAGTGTTTCAGCTTTAATCAGTCTTTTCAACAAAGGTATGACGCATCAGCTATTGATTTCTGTCTACAAGACAAAACTAAGTGAAATTTCAAGCTGCCACAGTGCCTTTGAAATCTCTTTAAATTCTGTAAGATACCATCTACTCTCCTCCATGCAGTTGGTTTCTAAAGTTCAAGGGTGTGATCAGGTTTGAGGTACAGTGCACCCCAGTTCTGGAATCATTTGCAAAGAGAGCTCAATAACAAAATAATCCAATAACAACACCAACATTATCGCTGATGTGTTCTTTATGTGTCTAATGATCCATCGCTTTGAAACCCAGAAAGGTTTTCTCAGCTACTCTGCCCTGGCTTACTTTGTCCTGCGCTCAACAAAGGCTTATCGTGGTTGTTTTCCGAGAGAAACTGGTCTCTCTAAATAGCCCAAGGGTGTGAATGTGAGTGCGTCTGGTTGTCTGTGTCGCTGTGATTGCCCTGTGATGAACTGGCGACTTGTCCAGGTTGTAATCTACCTTCAGCCACAACCAGCTGAGCTCAGCTCCGGCACTGTGCAACCTTTACTCCAATAGAGCCGTTTAGAACATGGATGGATGAGAGGAGGTCCCCAGAGCACGCTACTATTTCAAATAAAGTATTTACTGTGTCTAAATACCACTGGCAGGAGTATGCAGCAGAGTTGTCCATTCATATTTCCAAACTTGGAGCAGGCTTCAAACACCAGCTGACTCAAAAAGGATGGAGTTTTAATCCATATTCTCACACACACACACACACACAGGTATGCACAGTTTGTGAATGGAGCCTGGTAAGTGGGGTGGAACTGACCTACAGGAAGGCCTGCGAGGTGAAAACAGGGCTGTGATGTTTGGATAAGACCTCAGTCGTCTCTGCTATGCGCTGACAGTGTGCCAGACGCTGCTCACACGAGGTGGGGTCTCCACAGTACTGGACTGGAGGTGTCCCACCTTCATTTACTGCTCCGTGCACCATGCACAAAGTCCGGAACATTACTAGGTCCATGTGCAAGTCTGTCTGTTCCCAATTGGCAATGAGGAAACTACTGATTCTCTCAAATCTGTATCAATTCCACAACAGTTGGTGTTTTTTCATCTGCATTATCGCTGGCAACAACAACAGAGGAGCAGCAAATAAAGAGGGAGAGATGATTGCTTCACTGACCTTCTTGAAGAGGCGGATGACGTCTTCACTGATCTGTGCCAGGCGGACGATAACGTTGTTGGTGTAGATGTCACTGAGAGTGGCGTGGTCCCGGCTCTCACGTCTCGTCTGGTTCAGCACCAGATACCAGCAGTTTACTGATGACAGCAAGTGCTGGTCTTTTCTGGAATAACATGAGACACAAAAAAAAGTAAAATCATTTTTTTGTACTGAAAGCAAGTCAAATACAGGATGCATGGCTATGATCTCAATTACCTTTTAAAGCACACATCTGTACACAGCTATTCCAACAGTGGATTCCACAAAAGGGAATGAAAGTGACAGTTGGGTTCAAGACTAACGACAGGCAGCAGTAGTGTTTGAAATATCTTCTATTTTGAGATCGTGACCCCGTGTTTGGGGTAAATTAAAAATGCCGTTACTGCTTCCACTTACATACATAACCACACACTCCCCTGTTCTGTAGAGGAACCAAGAGATTCTGCAAAAGGTATTTAGAAAACTCATGGAAAAGACAACCACAAACAGCCTGAATTAACCAACACAGCTTCAGCACTTGATATTATCCTGGCAATTGGTATTTTGGTACGTGTAACAGCACCCATGACTTCTAAACTACTATTTTACAGCACTATGTGCTCTTGATAATACCTGTAAACAATAAATCAACAGCTTAAAATCAGGTTAGTATGATCCCTGTGGCACCATTGCTTTCTATTGCCCCAAGATAAGCAATTCTCCACCAACATGCCCATGGTTTCACCTCAAACTGATCACTATTTGGAGATCAGCTAAAAGGATTGTGCCATGCTTTGCATCATGCAAGACATGGCTTTCCAACTATACTAAGTGTTTTTAACTAAGTAAAAAATAAAGAGTATATCAATGTTCTCTCACTGATGTTTAACAATTATCCTACTGACGTTAAACAGCGCTAAACACAATATGAAGTCTGTCCCACAGAATGTTCAGAGCTTGTAGGCACTGAAATAAAAGCTCCACTGAAAATGAGATCACTTCATGACTGTGTTTATTCTGAACAATAAAGGGTTAGTCATCAAAGGGTGTGGTCAAACATCATAAAATCATAGATAACCTGAGAAGGTATGAAAGGCCACAACCTTTCATCGACTTAAATGTTGACTGACTGAATGTGGCGTTCCCCACAAAAATCCCTTCAAACAATGAAACGACTAGTAAAGCATCAACTGCTTAAATTCACGACGGTGGTGACCATAACGACCCAGAGAGGCTTGAGCCTTGATTGCTTCATAATCAGTTTAAACTGCCTCTGCTTCAAGCACTTTGAAATAGGAAAGTCCACACAGACATCGGGACACACACACACACACACACACACACACACACACACACACACACACACAATCCTCTCAAACCCATAACCTTGTCTGGGTGCTATCTAAGCATTAATCAATCAGCCAGCCCTGAGGAGGAGACAAAGACATGGAGGGAAATGAGAGCACAATAGGGAGAGAGCCAGAGCAGCGTGGGGGATAGGGTTTCACTGAGCAGCACCAACATCAAAGACGCGGCTCCAAAGAGCGTCCATAATGTTAATCACATCTAATGAAGCTGATATCCAGCTACTCCAGAGTGCTTTCACCATTATGTCTTTACTCAACTCTGTCCCTAAACACACTCACAACAGGCTGACATGGCACGAACATCAGCAAATCACCCACATAGCATTAGTGGGAATTAAAAATATAATGTAGCCGTGGCTGGAAAACGGAACGTGGTGTTCTGAGATGCACTTTGGCTGAAATTCCCAGATTATTAACTCATAATGGCATTAATGTAGGAACAATTCAAAATAGCTGCTGCAAGTCAGTCATCATTTTCACATTTTAGTATGAAAAATGAATTCAGCTAAATTCAGTTTAGTATACTAATGTGATGTGCAGTAGTCAAGCAGAAATTTGTGTTTCATCAACACTTAACGGCAAGATTATGAACATCTTCTCCCTAACTCCTCCTGGGACGGCCGAGTTGTCTTTTCCAACCATCTCTCAGTTGGAAGTAATTCTGACTTTGATGCTTTGTTGCTTCATCTCTTAACCCCAAAGCACCTTTATTTTAGTCTCTTGTTTTTTATCTGCATCAGCTTTACTTCCAAGCCCTGCAAACTGTCCACGAGCATAAATCCTCGACCTTCCTCCGACGATTTAAAGTGCCCGTGGACCTTTGGTCCCAGATAAAACCATTCAGCCATTTTTTTTCTTTTACATTAATGTGTGTTTAATTGGACTGGGACAGTACAGGGAGATTATAGGGCTATAATAATAAAACGTGTAATGGCCACCATTCTCACCTCACGGTCAACATATCCCCAGATGCAGTTCTTTCTGTGGGGAGTTTGCATGTTCTTTCTGGTTTTCTCTGGGTATGCTATTTTCTTCCTACAGTTCAAAAACATGTGGATGCTAATTAGTGACTTTAAAAAGCCTTGATCAGGTGAGGGACTTCAACAAAACCTCATGAAAACCATCAAAACACATTTGAGTTTGAACCACGGTAAGAAGTAGATATAATTGTTCCTAGAATGTCAGACAAAAATACTAAATATCTACTTTGCATGCATTTTCCTATATTAGGTAATGAATCTGACTGTTCAACCCGAACACACCAAAGCAGCTGAAGGAGAAAAATGCTAAATCAAGTCAAAGAGAAGGGTACATATCGTTAATGTTGGGGTTATAACCTTGGAGACATTAGAAAGAAACAGACAAAGGAAAGAGGATGTCTTTCCTCTAACTGCTGCCCTCCTTTCACAGGAATAAGCAGCAGAAGGCCGGTAATTAGGCCTCTGTACCGCCACGTCTCCGGGAGTGACTTAACATTGCACTAAATCTAGCTCCCTGTTTTGTTGTAAAGCACCTTGTCTATTTTCCCCACATTTAAAAATGTGTCTGTATCACAAAAAAAACAGGCACTATCTCAAAGTCTGCACTGTCCCCACTGCTCCTTTTCTGATTTCCCATCAAAAGATGAATATCGGCAGAGAACCTGTGGGTCAATTAATCTCTCGGGCTTCAAACGAGTTGGTTTAGGATGGCTCTGTGCCCTCAGTATTTATCCACAGGATATCATTAACATGCAGCAGAAGGCAAACGATGAGCTCCGAGAGTCTCTAGAGAAGTGAAAAGGAAGAGGAGGAGGAGAGACGAGTGCAGCTTTCTGGCATCCTATTACATCCGTCTCATCCTGCAAAGCACCGTCTGACTGCCTGCACGGTTTTTACGATTCCCGCTCGCTCTCCCTCGCCATCCCTGTCAGGATGAAACAAGCTATCTAATCTGCGGAATACCTGATGACCGTGAAGCAGAGAGCAAAGGGGGAAACAATGAAAGCATGCAGGGTTGGAAAATCCAGCAATAACCGTTGATTGAGGGATAAATTGATCGCGAGCTATCTCCATTATGTGCATGCCCTGAACAAGTGAGCATTGTATAGATTGGTGCCCGGGCTGCGGTCACGGTTGCACTGAATGCCACCATCTAATCACCCGCAGCCTCTGATGTGTCTGAGCCAGGATTTCCAGAAGGAAGTGTGTATTTATCAAACCAGGGCTCGGCTCTATGAAGGCCTTTAATCCCCTCCACACTGCCTGCCTGCTGCTTATCAATGAAACATCCAAGGAAAGGAGAAAGAGCCAAACATACAGTTTCAAAAGACAAGGGCCGCATGAGCACATGCCACTGGTTTTGCCATTTATATTCATGTTGCCCCGGTTTCGAAGCAGGGCTTCAATATGCTACATTGCTGATTTGCACATCATTTAGCAATTTTTTTGCGGGTTTTTTTTTTTTTTTTGAAGGAAGCGTGCTGCCAGCATTTGATAATACACAGCTGCGCAGACACATGAGCCAGAGCACGGCAGGAGTATGTTGGAGCATTAGTGAACCGGAGACGTTGGTTTGACAAGAGCTAAGAGGCAAACCACAAATCAGCAAAGCAAAGATGTTTTAGATACCGGTTTCTTTCAGTTGCGTATTGACCGCCGTGGTCAGAAAAACCAGGTCCAGAGAGAGACCGTTTTACCCTTTGACCTTCAGCCCAGCGAGGAGTGTAACTGGTTACACTTCAAGAAAAACACAGATACACTTTGTGGGGAGCCTGTCTACTATGGTCTTATTTCTTGTCTGAATTACAAGTTAACATCAAGCACAGATGCAATGAAACAATTCCACGAATTCACAGGACAGGGAAATTTCAAGTCATGAAACAGCTTCAATCGCATGTTTTTGGACTGTAAGAGGAAACCACAGCAGCTGACAGAAAACCCACGCACTCATTGTGAGGCCACCACTGCACCACTTTGTATCACCGCGCATCATTTCATGAGTTTATATTGCAACCAGAGAGCATGATGGCTTTTTAGAAGCCCTTGAAAGCCGCGCATGTTTGAGCATGAGCTGCTGTGGGAACGTGCAGCAGTATCCACTGACCACAGCATGAAGAGACACAGCAATCCTCTGGAATGGGAAATTTAAAGTTAAGTATCTCACATGCCCAAAGCTCTCACACTATTAAGAAACTAAATACTTTTCCTCATATTCTTCTTTGAACAATTACAGTGTCAACACACACACGTTCACACTCTTTCCTCTTTCAGACTGATCGCAGGCCCTATCAGTGTGACATGAGTTGACTCTAACGTTGTGGTGCAATGTGTGAAGATACAATTCCACTCTATTTTGATGGATGTACATTACAGATACCCACTGATACACCCTGAAATGCCATAGTTATCATTAAATCAGACTTTGACCTCTTAACTGCGATCCACTGAGATGACAATAGCACTTCAACTGGAGCCCAGAGCAGCTAAGGAACCATTCAGTGCTCCTTTTCACTGTGGCAAATGAGGTGGGGTAAATGAGCGGAGTGATTCTTGGTCGGGTTGCTGCGGTGTAGCCGGAGCTGCAGTAGCTGTAAATCACAGCTGCATTCAGCGAGCTAATGAATGTGCAGGAGAAGGGTTCAGCCAGAAGACTGTAGGACCAGAGCCAAGATACATAGAAGTTCATCCCAGTCAAAATCCCTCCAGTTTACCTGAAATGTTTCTTAATAAAGTGGCATTAAACTCACACCAGTTCTTTATGGAAACCCTCTCTGGAGTGTATTCTATTCTGTCTATTCCATTGCAAAATAAGGAGCTGTGTGTGACAGCATTCAAAAATAAGTGAGTTTAAAAGAAGCTACTTGTGTGCACAAGATGCAAACAGTCAGAATTTGAGGCACTCTGAGTTTCTGATGGTGCTGACTGCATGTTTGGGCTGCATGTCTATAAGAATGTTTTTATTGGAAAATCACAAATGTTTTCTTGCCCAGGCCCATTTGGGATTATTTTTTTTAACTTAACTAGCTGGAACTGGTAGGACAGGCATAGTAAAGGGTTTGTCACAGTTGATTACATGGATTTGTGGTCACACGCCTGCAGGTTAGGAGTTCATGGTACAAGGGGAAATGATGTTTTAAGCCTTTATTTAGCTTAATCAAAAGTTCACTCTGAATGTTGTGTTGGCTTGACTTGAATTGAACCGACGCTTGTAGGGGGGTGAAGCTGATTCCAGCTGACTATGAGCAAAGGGTCAAGACTGCTTTGGACAAGTTGCCAGTTCATCACTGGAAAGCAGAGAGACAGACAGAAACACACCCTCACAATCACTCCTACGGGCAATGTTAGAGACACCAGTCAAGGTTGATTTCATGTTTTTGGATTGGAGGATCCCTCGTAAAAACCAGACCACACACAGGAAGAACATGGCAGCTTCAGAAAGGGCCACAAGCCCAACCTGTGTTACGCCGTGGAAGAGTCCCGCTAGAGGCAAGAGTTCTTAACACTTCTTGAAACTCACAGGTTATTACATTTTTAAATAAGCTTATGGAATAACAACCTTGCTGTTTGCGTTGTAACCATTTTGCGACTCTATATAAGTGTGTCTGTGTCCGTGGTCTTTGTTAAGACAGTGGGCCTCAATGATCCTCGCAGCGTGAAGTAATATGTGAACATGTGTCCCAGCATTAGGTGTACCTCCTCCTCGCTGTGTGGATAAGATCAACTGTTCAGTCCAAAGGTTAAGCCGGTGCGTTGCAGCGGCAGCAGCGGTGCAGCTCTGTTGACTGTCGGCCAAGTCTGTCGTCAGAACGAAGCCGGACTGCTCTCACACAGCTGGAGCCAATTATCCGGCCAAATCCTCTTCCATTTCACACAAACATCACTCTCCTGCACGCTGCACATGTGCTCCTGGTGTAAATACATGACTTTACATTATCACGACAGCGTCTGCACGCTATAAGTATGAAAAAGTTTCTCATAGTTTTGTTTGTGAGATTGTGTTTAAAGTATATTTGAAGTCGAGGAATGATGAGACAATCTGTTCAAACTGGATCTACAAACATCTTTTTAACTTTTTCAAGGGAAAAATCCTCATTAATGCAACTGCAGTAAGCCGAGAGTTACTGAGGGGAACTATAATATAAGGCTTCTTATACTCTAATGCAGCAATACCAACTATTTAATAATATATAGACACGTAACATTAAGAGGATTGATTAGGTATAATTAATCCTCTCACAACAGATACTCTTCTAACAATACATACTGACTATTACACTTAAACAATGTACTATTTGCAGGCTTTGTACACATTAATATATTTAATAGCTTAGAAATAAAATTATAGAGTCTTTAATGTTTAATAATATTACAGGGGTTTAAGTAATATTGGTGTCGAACAATGAGCGACACACTGGTGTAATCGTTCACACTCACACCTCACTGCAAGACATTTCCCAGTTCGAGTCCTGAATGGCTTCCATGCCTTTCTGTTCATGTGTGAATTTCAACACCGTGCACTGCAGTCTAATTGGTTTGCATGTGAGCATGTGTGTGATGTTTTTTTTTGTGCTGATGAACTGTCCAGGATGGAAGTCTACAAAGACACTATTCCCAAAAACCTTAATAAATGACATTTTTTTTACTTGTTATTTAGTTGATAATTATTGTAAATGTATGTTTATGGATGGTAGGAAATGTGAAAATACTAACAGGTAGTTTAACATTTAAGGGAAACACAAAGCTCTGTCACATGTTCCCCAAACGAAAACAGAATGTGAAATACATCATTAAAAGACTTCTGTTTTCATTTGGAAGATGAAGTACATACTTTATATTCTGATGCAGACTTTATAGCTGAGATAAACTTCCAGATCGCAGCTGGGTTAGTGCTCCCAAACCCGATGAACTAATCTCGCCCGCTAGCCTGAGGTGCTCGATTTTGGGAGCGGCAGAACTCAATTTCATGCCCTGCATGAGTCAAGCACCGATGTGTTGGCAGAGATTTCAGAGGAAATTAAGTCTAATTTCTGCTCTTGCATAATGTTTCTGTAGATCCAGTGCTATAACTCTCAATGGGTCGAAGCAGCAGGTGCTCCAGTTTTGACACAATGGCGTTCTGTGACCTTCTTCAGCCACGGCTTCTGTTACACTTACTTTATGCTCACTTTACCTTTATAATTGGGACATATAATTTTCTTTCTGTCCATTCATTCAATCCATACAAAATCCTGTAAAGGTAAAAGGAAATTATTTAATCTGCAATTATAATTTCATAGTCTACATTATGAGATTGTCTTCTTCTATGCAATGCACAAAAATCATCAAGCACTTTTCAAACTGTTTCCATCTATAATCACTGGCAACAGGAGAGTCTTACCAATTTTCCTCAAGTTCTCAACCAAATCGGTTCCACACTACAGCTTGTGCATGTGACTCCTCTGCATATAGTCCTGAATAAATACGCCTCATAGTTTTATGAATAATTAATTCTCAGGTTTTTGATGTAGACATTGAGGAAAATCCCACTTGAATAGGACTCCAGGTCTCAGCATTAATATAGCTGCATTTTTTTTTTTTTTTATTTTATTTTCACAAAAGAAAAGTGGAATAGGAGCCTTTTTCCCGACCCTTCAGCGCACTACAGCATCCTTAATAAACCATCTTGTCATGCTGGAATTTGACAGCCTGAGCGTTTCATCATTTAGTCGTACACTGAGATCAGATGTAGTTACTGTGATTAGCATGAAGGCTTGATCTCTCAACCAGGTGATAGACACTTGAGTGTTCAAAGCTCTGTTGCAATCCCTGTTGCACACTCTTCAAAATTCACAAGTACATATCCACCACTACACAGCAACAGCAATGAATGCATGCATGATCCAGTCTTCCGGGGTGAAAGGAAACTTACTTAAACTGTTGGTGTTCTCTGGAGCTGCGTATCTTGGAGGAGAACCTCTCGGCGAGTTTCTCTAAGCTGCGGGAGTACTCCAGTTCGATCTCTGCTTTGCGGCGAAAGAATTCCTGCAGGTCCTGCAGCAGCTGGATGCGAGACTCGGACTGCTGCTCCAGACATTTGAACTGCTCCACCAGCTGGTTGCGGATCTCTGTCCATCCAAAACACAAAAGACATGAGTCAGAGGTAAGAAAATGAGACATCTGTTCAACGGATGTCAATTAAGTCCAGGGCGTCTCACAAATTCTGCTCATCTTAAAATTGATACATTGTTTATTGATTCGAGTCTGCCAGTGTTTTTTTTTTGTTTTTGTTTTTGTTAAAGTGATTCACTTAAGCATTATCTATAAGCAATTTGCAGTCTAAACAAGGCTGCGTTCAGCAGATTAGGCTCTTACAGAGGCTGATGACATGACCTGTGTGTTTGTGCCATGATACCAAAGCGACTGAATGAGAAGCTGAAAGACTTCTCGGATGGGACGATGCAACACTTCTGACGAGGAACCTGATGCTGCAGCGCTGACTACAAATCCTTGATGCCGGCGGGAGCCTCAAGCGAAACTCGATTCCTCTTTATAGTGCTGTCATCAGCAGCAATGATGCCTTAAGTCAGGAACAGTAAAAGGCCTATTCTGCAGAACCAAAACACAACTTTACAGAAGGAGCCGCTGTAAACAGGATGAGAAGGGACGCTTCACACCAGAAAGGGAACCTCTTTAAATAGGATGGGTCCAAAGTGTTTGTTGGTCAATGGAGATTTAAGTGGTTTTGCTGCCAAATTAAAAAGAAAGGATTCTCTAGTTATTAGGTCAAATGTGGAAATTAACATCAACAACGATGGATGCCTTGTAAGTCATTGAGCTTTTTTGTTTGTTTAGTTTGCATGCACATCATTTAGTTACTGAAAAATAGTTTTCTTTCTCCTCAAGAGTTCCACAGAGAAGTACTTGAGCAACAACTGAAACCTGAACTTCCTAATGTAACTTCTTAGTATTAGTACTTCTTCATAAGTGTGTCGTAACATCCTTTAGCTCCAATATGACTCACTGCAAGTTAGAAAACCCCCAAAACACAGAGAGGCAGAACCAAAGTATATGAACTGTAGCACTGTACAGGCAGATGAACTGCAGCTGAATGGTGAAACCACAGCACACACACACACACACACACACACACACGTTTGTACTTATATCATTGTGAGGACACTCATTGACATAATGCATTTCCTAGCCCCTTACCCTAACCCTAACCATCAAAAATAAATGCCTAACCCTAACCTATGCCCTAAACCTAACCTAAACCCAATTGTAACCCTAAATCAAAAACCAAGTCTTAACCCTCAAAAAGGCCAAAAAAGGCCTTTTGAAAAGTGAGGACCGGCAAAAATGTCCTCACTTTGCAAAAATGTCCTCACTCAGTTGGTGAAATACGAATTTTGGTCCTTACTTTTGAGTATGTACAAGAACACACAGACACGCACACACACACACACACACACACACACACACACACACTGTGTTTTCTGGCCGTTCAGGGTGTAATTTGGTCAGCCGAGCCCTCGCGGTGGACAGAAGCTGGCTCTGATTGCCGGGGAAGCGGCGGCGTTTTGTGGGGGAGCCTCTGCTCTGCCTGTGATGTCGTGCCGCCCGGCCTCACCCCCGAGCAGCATGCCTCGCTCTGTGGTTAACCACCGTCCCAGCCCTCCTCTTCATCCAGGGGCCTCCCTCCTTCTCCCATCTCCACAAGGCCCGAAAGCTGAGTTTTGAGAGCGCACTCAGGGACCGATGCCACTTTACTGCTTCAGTCCTGTCAGGAATGTCTTCCTTTGCCAGGCATTGAGTTACGTTCACTGTTTGCACTGGTTTTGTTTTCTTTTTTTTCCCCTCGCTTACTCTTACAGAAAACTAATGTCAAAGCAGACAAGCCAAGAAAAGTGTCTGAAAAAAAAATGTGACGACTTGCATGAGTGACACGGAGGATTTTTAAAAACACTCCTTAACAAGGGAACTCTGCTCCACCAGCTGCAGCATGGCTTCCACAGACGAGATGGGGAAAAATAGGTCACGCACACCAGAACTGTGACCTTCCCCTCTGAGAAACCATGTGCAATTGGAGAATTACACCCTAAGTATTCCCAGCTCCATGTGGAGCTTCATTTGCTGCATTTTTTTTTTTCCAGAGCGAGCGAACACTTGAGGAGCAGGAGCTCAGAATATACTGTATATTCTTTTTAAACATTATTGAAAAACCACGAGCACCACTTACATGGACAAACCTAACAGTCTTTTCACTGAAATAAGGGAAAATACCAACAATTACGATATAGATGAATCAGTTTGACACTTAACCTTAGAACGGATTCATTGCAGTTTCATCAAATCTCATGTCTCCAGTTGTTCTTTCACGTCATATAACAGCAAAGTGTGTCGAACTGACACCACCCCCTCGCGCTATACCTCCCTGCCTCCCTGACATGTCTGAGAGAAAGCTTTGAACCCACAGATTTCTGGTTATACATACTAAACATGGATGCCCCACTTTCAGCTGAGCTGCTCTGCTTTTCATAAAGACAGTTTTGTAGCACAAATATAAACGAGACATTAAACACTGTTTTCCGAAAAAGTCTTATCATAAATGCATGGAAAATAAAAATAATCATAGATTTATCATTTGCAAGGGTCTATTTCAAGGTTTTATACTAAAACCTATATTATTTGAAGTTGTTAATCTGTCTTTTCTAAAGAAGATGTGCTTATTATCACACTCCCGGGCAACAGATAGGGGGGAACCTGAGCGTAGGTGGGACCGTCTGGGCGTCCTACCAAGAACACAACTCCTCTGATTCACAGTGAGTAATGAAATCTTTAATGTCAGTGCTTTGTTGATGCTTGATTAAGCATGTAGTTAATATCTGTTGCGGACCTACTGTGGTGCCTCTGTGCGCTTCTATTCCGAGATAGAGAGAGAAAGATATCCTTCTCTTGCCAGAGGGTGGGGGGTTATCATCAAACAAAAACACTGAGAGAGTCGGGGGCAAGGCTGAAGCAAACAAAATAACTGGAATTATTTAAAGAATAAATTTCCTTTTTGAGTTTTTTTTTTTTCTTTTAGCAATCTGTAATTGAATGACCAATAACATGGCAGCTTTACAATCTAATTTTGCTTGTTCAGTTATCAGCAGTGAAAACACAAATGAGCCTCTGTAATGTGCAAACATTGTTTTTGCTTGTTTATTTCACTTGTTGTTTAATAATACCAAACACTGCGCCTGAGCTGTTTCATCCCTCATCCATAATTAAGGCCTCTAATTTAATGTCAAGCATCGCAATAATGCTCCGCAAAAAGCTAAATCCTGAAAGGCTGCGCTAATGCAATAACAGTCTCGATCATGACTCCTTTAATACATTAACATAACTGACTCAGACACCCAAATCAAACGCTGCAAACAAACCTAATCCATCTGCATTTGAATGGTGTTTATTGACTTGAAAGTTTGTGGAACTTTCGCAATCCGGATACTTTGACTAGCTGCACGAATCAGTTTTCATTCTCCACATATCCACACAGCTTCAGCAGAGCTGTTCTCTGCGAAACATATAAATTACAGGCACTTTACATTCTTGACTTGAGTCTTTTCATCGTGATTATACGGCCTCTGTCACTTCAGACCGTCCACCTGTTCCACTGTGTCATTTATCCTCAGCGTTCAGGACAGGAACTGAGGGCTCAGTGGGCACTTGTCTCTTCCACTTCTGAACAGGAAAACCTCAGAACAATAGCAGGATGTGAGACATCTCTGAACTTTGATCCTCGCAGACAGAATCCTGTACTGACAGCTGTGTTACAGCGCAGCGCACACACATTTTGGCTATCTTCCGTGAAATGAGGGATCGCTTGAATCCACTTCTGCAGCTTTTTTTTTCCCCAACACAATGCCTTCCTAACAGTTGAATTGTCAGTTAAAATTTTTTCAAAGAGCACTTGAAAAAAATGTTTCAAGGCCATTAATAGTTGGACTGTCGCTTTTGTAATCTATCCAGATTTTTTGCGCTATGCTGTTACTGAATACAAAGATTCTCCCATATGTGTTTCTGCAGATCACATCAGATTTCATAAATCACATGTCTTCAGTGAAAGCACCATATAAAATACTCCAGCTGTTGCCTGGATGTTGTGGAAATCCATATGCAGGTAGAGTAGAGTCCTCTGGGTGAAAAAAACTGACCTTGCCGGTTTTGAGTCATCTGACTGTTCCTCACAAACGTGAAAGGCAAGGAAATGATTTTCAGATGCAGCTCTGCAATACCATTTCAATGTGTGTTTACAATTTCATTGCAAAAAGGCAGTGAGTAGACTGACTTTTTCTAAAGCTTGATAAGAAGAAATGGTAATATGACATGATAAAGAGTTACGGCATTAACATAACAATAACCCACAGACCAGCACTCCTCCATTTGGTCTGTAGATTAAAGTGTTCACATCTTGTACTCAAAACATCCAACAAAGTGTCTGCTTCGAGTCTAAAGTTTTGGGCCATTTGTGATCAAAGCAGCTTCATCATAATTTATTTTCTCAAACGCACAGAACACAAGCAAACGCAGAGAAATGGATTCCAGGTATTGTCTAAAAAGTTCAGACCATTTGTCTCCCAGTGACAAAAATCAATAGTTTGTTACCCAGAATGCAGCTCTCTTTCCCTTTGAAGGATACAAACACATTGCACAGCCACATTTCTTTAGAGGCTTGAGTGTTTACTCAACATTTTGGTGAAAGTTTCCCTGTTCAACATAAGTCATTCTATCTCATAGGCTTCATTTTACAGTAATTCTCCTTTGACCAAACTTTCAAACAGCTTCTCAAAAAGAAGAAAAAAACCCCATTAAACTAGGAAACACAGTCTTCATGCAATACTATTAAGCAACTAAGAACATTGTATTGTTGAACGCGGCTGAAAGGATACGACTTGCAGTTTGCTCAGGAGTCAATTAAGGACAGCGGAGATGATGCACCGGTGCAGCATTTTACTGCAAGGGTGCCGTTTGGGAAGACCACGTGACGATTTGACGCAATGAGGCCCAGATAAAACTGGAGCGCAGTGAATGAGAGGGATTTTCTGCAGAGCATGCTGAGGGCAGCAGGGGAAGTCGGACCTGGGAGGAGCAGGAGAGATAGATCACCCCACTGCAGGATAATAAAACTAAAATACGAGCTGTCATATCGTGGAGTTTCGCGGCTTTCGTTCTCAGACATCGTCAGCAGTGTATACAAATAAGGGAATTGAAAAGGGGATTGCACTGATATTGGGGCAGCAAATGTTGAAGCAAGGACTACAACCTTCTCTGTGCGTTTAGTATAAATTATAAATCATAAGCAGCCTCAGAACAGAAGGTATTAAATACTTTGAAATAATGTCTTAAGGCATTTACATCAGCACGCAGTAACACACACACAAGGACAATATCTCCACACACATGCACACAGACAACACACAAAAGCAACCCTGAGCCAATTTTGTCTAACTTAATCCCCAACTCAGCTCTGCAGTATCTGGGCTGTGCACTGCGGAGCCAAACTCAACTGAAAAGAAGGAACACAGACAACGGCGACCCTTATCCAGACCCTAATTCACTCTCTCTGTCCCTCATACCGCGTCTCCTTATACGAGTTCCAGCTGCTGAACTAATCCCCCCACTTCTGTGTCCCGTTTTAATCCTCTAATGATTAACACAATTTTAGATTCATGAGGGCATGCTCCTCATGTCTGTGCCGGTTCCTCTCCGTCAGCCACTATCTGGCCAGGCCTCTCTTCGGCTCCGACTGTGCAGCAGCAGCACATGTACTCAAAGATAAGACAACAGAAGCTGCGGCCAATCAATGGCTGCACACCGATGAACTGATGGAGCCTCCTCCAGCATGATGCCAGCTGTCAGTCTCTGGATCGACCGTCCAAATTATCTGCTGGTTTATTGGATTTTCTATTGGCTGTTCTGTCTTTAAAATAAAAAAAACTACTTTGAAAAAGTTTGTGGAGTTGGGTGCGCCATCATCTCAAATTGAAGTTACTTCAAACTCTCTTTTCATCTGAAATAAAGAAACAAGTGATAACTGATGTGACTGGAGGAGACTGAAAACACAATGATGAAAAACCTTGAATTGCACACAAAGCACATCTAACAATCGCTGTGCTTCACAGTTTAAAAGACAAACCGACGGTCCTCTGCCTCCTGATCGTCCCTTCTCACACTGCGTCACACTTCAGGAAAGCCCAATCATGAGCTTTGGAAACATCCTTGAACAGCCTCACTGTCTGTCATTCTCGGTTTCCAGCATCCAACTCTGCCGGATGGGGCTGAGAGGTGTCTCCATGGCAACATGGGCGTGCACCAGTCCCCGAGGAGCAGCCTATTGGAGGAGAGGTGGACTCTGACAGACGTGGATAGGTGGCAGCGTTGAGGAAAGAGAGGCATGTTCTGTTTGAGTGTTCTGACAAATTGAGCAAATTTGAGAATCAATGAGCTGAAATTCAGCAGCCTCCGATAAAAGCAATAAAAACTAATTTTCCGCTCTCCTCAGAACGCTGATTACATTATAATGAAGAAGAAAGCTCCCCCAGCACAGAGCATTTAGGAATGCACCAAGATATTTAGTGTTGAAGTGATTGAATTATTTTAACAATATTTAGCTGTAATTAGTGTGCATGCTTCCCAAAACACTTCTACCAAACGCAGATCAGTGTTTTACTCGCTCAAAGTGAAACGGAGTGCAGAAAAACCTCAAAATCAGAGGCGATGCATGTCACCTTTGTTTGGTGTGTCTGTGGACTTATTCCCCTATTCTCTGCCAGTTTAATTTAAAGGTTCATCCAGTATTGCTAAAGCAACAAGAAAATACCCTTTCAACTTCCCTTTTGTGCTGTTCGATGTCTACAATGACAGCAAAGTGGGTGTTTGAGGCTATTGATCCAAAAGAACCAAAAATTCAACATCAAATTTCACAATAGCTCCCCCTGAAAAAAAACTGTTTGTTGCAGTCTTACAATGAAGTTTTCATTTGCACATTTCCATACAGCACAAAGCCACAGATGTGAACTCCTAATAGCCACGGAGCCTGTGCCACATATGCTTCTATTTCTACCGTGAGAGGGATTTGGGAGCTGCAAATAGGTGCACTATGTAATTATCTAAAGTCTATTGTGGGACACTGATACATGATAAAGTTAATCTGACAGGTCCCAGGCCTACAGTGGGAGACCTAAACTAATTACTTCAGCAAATAGTGACTTTTTCAAACTATTGCTGCAAAGTTATTTCTGTAAAGCTGCCCTATTTCCTCTGTTTCTAAGGTTACGCTCTCTCAGCAGAAGTCCTTCTCAAAACCAAGACATGCATTTTGCGAGACTGACGCCTGCTAATCTTTCTTCTCTCATGTCCAACACTGTGAGACTTCACATGCAGCTGAACATGTAGACAAATTGGTTTAAAAGATAAAATACAAAAATATTTTAAGCAAAAATCTCGCATTAGAAATACGATTAGATGAAGCCTGTAGCAAAGTTTCAGTTTCCTACAAACAACAATGGACCTCTAATCAAATAATTTCATTAAAAACTGCTTCTCCAGACGGTGCTGATTAAACCCGTAAAGACAAAGCAGTTCGATGAGAAGTGAAATCATCCTCTGACTGGCACTAAGCAGAGGAGGAAATGAAACCCCTTTTATCTTTAAATGGACCTTTGTGCGCTTCATCAATGTCTGCACATAAACTGCAAACCGACTCTGAGCCTGTGTCAAATGCTGTTTTGTGAAAGGCCGATTATGGTGCTGAAAAGTCGGACGCGGTTCGAACAAACTCAAGTTTGTGAGTCAAGTTCCAGCTGCGTCCATCGTACCAAAGTCGGTACACAAAAAAACGGTGCCGGGTACTAAGACGAGTTTCTGCATAGCGGGGAGAAGAGGCTGGCTCCTGAAGTGATTTTTTTTTTTTTTTTAAGAATTTAAGTGTAACAGAAACAAATGTAAATGATAAAATGAGTCTGAAAAAGTTCAACAGTGACAACAGTTAAAGATCTACTAGATCTACTAAATATTTTCTCAAAAAAGAGCAAACTGTTTTCATTTCCCAACACAGACATTAACAAAAATATCATATAATGTGAAAAACATTGGGAAATCTGCCAGTCAACTTAACATTACTACTTGGCCTGAGAAGAAAAAAAAAAGGTGTGGAGAAGGAGAGTTTTGGGAGCGGGGGGGGGTTCGCCATGTGGTTCTAATCCTGTCAATCATCTCAGTTTTTCAAGTGCAACAAAAAGTCCTTTTTTTTCTTCAAAAATTTAAAAGAAAATGATTTTTCTCTTATAGCTTTGCTACTTTTGCTTTATGCTGACATTTTTTACTGCTCAAGCAACACAAATGAAAGCAGTCAGATGGATTTTATGACCTTTTTTACCTGAGCCTTGCAATGCAATAACTTTATTTTTGACTTCAACTAAACTATTTCCACACCTCATACAAATATAACCTGGACTCTTTTTTTTGTGTATCTGTTCAAAAATATAGTCATTGACATGATAAGATGCATTATTTAATGTAAGTATGTACTGGAGAAGCATAGAATGTGTTTGTATTTCCTCCTTCCTTTGACTTATCTCTTATCGCCAATACACACAAACAAACCGAACCTGAATAAAGTCCAAATTTTATTGGACCACAGAACAAACAAGCTGTCCCACTCATGAGGATGATTCTTGCTTGATAACAGCCAGTCGGTGTTTTTTCTTTACAACTGTTCAGCCGGGAATCAGCAGGTTGGCCAAACAGCGGGGCGGCTGGAGGATCATCAGACACTGACTAAGTGTGACCATCTCTTCAACTCTGAACATGTCAGCCTCCACACAGTCAGCTTCATGCTGCTCAGCAGGATGTCGACTGGTAACTAACCAAATCTCATTATGACGAATTAAAAAGCATAACACTCAGACACACTGCCAGCCTCATCTGATCAGTACATATCACTGGAAAAAAAAAAAAAAACAACAACAGCGTGCACATATGGCCACTTCAACCAGTGTCAATTTGAAGAGAGCACAGAAAGGCTAGGAGGATTGTTGCTTTGCAAACAAACATCACGAATCAGCATTTTCCAGCATTTAAATGTTTGAGAGAGTAGCTGTGCATGGCCTGCAGCAACAACAAGCAGAGACTCACAACACATATGGCGTCGAACATAATTCCCGTAAACATTTAGCTGAACGGTCGACGATGTCAGGATCGTTGTGGCATTTTACAATTTATTTGACATGTCTCTGGTGATAAGTGGTAAGGAAATAAACCACACTAAGTTACGTGTGTGTGTGGATGTGTGTTTGTGGTCTGTCAGAACTTGAAAGGAATGTTTCATTCACGATGCTGCAACATTTGAGTGAACTGGTGTGATGTTAGAAGTTATATTTACAGGTTTTCAGCAGGACATTTGAATTTGTTTGCATTCAGTCTGGGTAAAGTGGAGACTATCAAAATGAATGACAAAGGGAAAGCCGATCTCAGAGATGTGAAAACATGCTTCTTTTGCAGCGTCACCTCATGCGACTGGAGGAAAGTGAACACTTTCGACAAGCAGTGGCTGCATTTATTTTTCTGATCAGAGCAGTTGTTCGCAATCTGAGAAAATATGGAGAAACAAAAAGGACGTCACCAGCAATCTGCATCACATTAAATCTGCAGTTCTACTGAATGACACTTTACTGTGCCGTTTCAATGATTACATGAAATGTGTGTCTGTCTCTAGGCCTGTTCTGCATGTGGATGTATTGAGTCAGGCAAGGTAATAATCATCATAGCAATCATTACTTCAATGAATTTACTACCGGTACGAGTTTCACATAAATGGCTACCACACATAAATGAAGAGAAGAAAAAATAAGTTACACATGTGGATTTGCCCATATGCAATTGGGCTAAACTATCAGTTGAAGAGAATGATCACAATTAAATTCCTCATTAAATCCAGGGGTGCATGAAACATGTTTTTTAATCACATGTTCATCTGCAAGTTACCATCAGCAGGATCATTTTTGCTTTTATTTCTATACTTCAAACCTGTGTTCAGACCAAGCTGTTATCAACATAAACTAGGCATGAGGGCGCCGGCTACTCAGCCAAATATGTTGACAATAGAAAGCAACGTGCATGTAGTACTTTTTTATCAGGCTTTTCTGGTTTGTATATTGAAAGTGTGGATAATTTATGTGGTGTGTGATAACAGATGTTACGTGTCACCAGCAAACATGACGCACATGTTTTGTTCTTGTTTTCACATATATTAGTAGTATTCATATCCTACTGAATACTATAGAAATGGAAATCATCATTTGGCCCCAAAAGCATCTTTATGGCTCAAGGAGGAGAAAAAAAGACTTATTGTCAATGGGTTGGATCTGAAAGCTCACTAAACGTACAGCGCAAAGCTTTAAAAACACAGATCTGTATATAAATGACAGGGAGGTGTAGGTTTATCTGTAAAGGCTCCACTGTAAATGTGAAACACCTGCTGAGGGTTGAGCCCACTTCATGATCAGCCAATAAAACTGGAAAAAAAAAAGGAGGAGCCAGAGTCGCAGTCCAACAACTGCATGGTGGTTATCTACAAAACAGAGTCCAAGGTCCGCACTCCGTCTTTCTCTCTCTGCTGTATGAACCCTCACCATTGATATGCTAATGCAAAATCCACCAGCTGAACAGCTTGAATAAAGTGAACATCTCCAAGGGTCCTCCAGAGTCCCCGGCTCTGGCAGCCACTCCAGAGGACAGTGGTTTGGATTTTACCAGAACAGTTTCTTGCACTGTAACAGAGGAATTCCATTTTTATTTCATGGCAATATCGAACCATGGAAAACGTTTCCTCTTTGCTTAATACTTCGTGAAACCAAGTATTTCTTATTTTGTTGTAAGGCTATTAGTCCTCATACATAATAAAGCAACTCTTCCATCTTGTTATGACCCAATCAATGGCACGCTGATGATTTGGCCCCTTCTGCCATGTACACATTAACCACAATGCAATAACTCAGAATGAGACAGGTTCAATTTCCACTCTGAATTTCATTACCATTCACTGACGGCCTGGTTTAAGCCAGAGCATTGCCATTGTTTTGGGGACGTGGATGTCAAGCGGGGAGTCTTCTGTGTCTGTAGGCTATGCAACACAGCAGCTGTGAATGAGAAGCAGGCAGCATTCTCCATAAATTAACATCCTTCCTCCTCACGCAGCTAAATGACCCAATCTAATGCAGAGAAGCAGCAGACAGGGCTTCAATCTGTCAAACGGAGCAGCTCTCACATGTTACAGTGAGATCTAACCTCAATAAATTAAGCCTAAATAACAAAAAACACAAATTACTGGGAGTAAAGTGGAGCGTAAGAGAATTAAATGAACACTGGCAAACTGACAAATTAATATTTGGCCCCCAAATACAAGGAGGGGAACGTTTTCTGAATTAAAAAACGTCTAACGAAATGTCCACATAGAAGTGTCTTTTGTTTCCAATAATTTACACTTATGAAACAATATGCATCCCTAGGCTGCTATGAGACCTAAAGGGCGATCAGCTAAAATCCCAAAGAGGTAAACCTACAGGCAGTGAGAGAGACAGTTATCAGCCAAGACCTTCAGGCTGAACCCAACCCTGCGTTGGTAAATTGTTCCCTCTTTGCCAGAACCATCTGTGTTTATCTCCTCGTTTAGCAAAATGCACCAGAAATCATTTTAACAAGAGCATCTTTCAGATTTTGTATTAGTCTATTATCCTCACAGAGGTAGAAGCCACTCTGAGCAACAGTACACAGTACAGACTGGCCTCCAACTGACATGAAGGTGTCACACAAGTCTGAAGATAAACACTGGAGTGAAAAAACAGGAACTAGAGAGCAAGAACTACAGTGTAAATCCCCTAATTTAATAATAAAAAAAATAAGTCTGACACAATATCCATGTTGCCACATGAGTGGAAATCAAATAAACATGTATAGATTAGTACAAGATTTATTGATAAAACTGATCGAACCTGCATATATAAACCTGAAAATATATGTCTTTTACATCTACCCCTGACTGCCACAACCAGCCAGATAGGGCCCCGCGTATGAGAGAATGAGGCGCAGTAAAGCAGGCAGACCTCCATCCTGCACTGTTTTCAACACTGATCGTTTTACCCAGCAACAACAAAGCGTGCAAGAGGCATAATCCTGCAACCACGCCGTGACAAATTAACAATCAGCATGCACAAATCCCACCGGCTGCTTTTCAATTCGTGAAGCTAGTCTTTGCAAAGGAGTAAAACAGGAACAAAAAATAGAGAGAGAGAGGGCTGGTGTCATTGGATTGACTGTCACGGTTTACTTGTCATCTGAAGGAGCGAGTCTGGAGCAAATGTTTCACCACGGAATATTCACACATCGGCGAATGCACTCTAACCCGCTGCAAAAACCAGGAGGAAAAATCAAACAGACAGCATCTGATCAACTGTGGCTTTAGAGGCAGAGCAGACGGACAGGCTGTGCACAGACAGGGCGCGCGCAGCGGACACAAACAGCAGTTTCACGCCGCACCTTTCACTTGCGTCTCATATTCCGCTATGATCTCCTTGTCCTTCTTGTATTTGGTGGATGACATGGCTCCGGCGGCTGCAGGGGGACACCCCGCTGGACCAGGTCTCGGGTCTGTAGGTTAGATCCCCGACTTGCAAGCCTGCAGCGCGATCCTCCTCTTTCTTTCTTTCTTTCTTTCTTTCTCTCTTTTTTTTTCCCGTGTCTTTTTCTCTAGTGGCCGCGCATTGGAGGCAACAACGACCGAAAACGCGTCCGCGCTCCCTTCAAAATCTCTTTTCTGGCTGAAAGCGGTGCAGGATTAAGACTTGAGCGTCAGTCCCGTGTTGCATTCTTCTCTTTCAGACTGCGCTCTCTGGCAGGAGTCCTCTTCCTCCTCTTCCTCCTCCTCCTCCTCCCTCTCCTTCTGGTACCAGTCAACTGAGAGGGCTGGAGCAGGAAGAATCACAGACACGAACGGGCTCAAAACTATGAAGGCAGCAGAGAGACGCTTGAAGGTTTCACGTAGCCCAGGTCCTCCCTGTACCTTCTGTGCCCGCACGTATAGAGATTAAAAAAAAAAGAAAAAAGAGCAGGCATGCGTACGAGGGGTGAGGAAACCACACACAATTCAGACTGACAAATTGCGCTGCAGGGAAACAGGAATTTAAAAGAGCGTCACGTGAGCCTCCTCACACTGTCAAACCCCCACCGCCCATCACCCTCCACCTCCACCCATCACCCACCACCCATCAGCCTCCACCCATCACCCTCCACCTCCACCACCACCCATCACCCTCCACCCATCACCCTCCACCTCCACCACCACCCATCACCCTCCACCTCCACCACCACCCATCACCCTCCACCCATCACCCTCCACCTCCACCCATCCTCACAGACCACTCTCCAACTCTTGATGGACTTCATCCAGCCACAGCTGCCACATGCCTAATTTGCATCTATTAGTTTTTATTTAATTGCAAAGTACACAAAGTTTCAAATTCACAGTTGTCTGCTAAATGGAGGTTATAAATGGAGCAAAACAATGCTCAAATGTGTTTTTCAACTTATCCTATGTCGATTATCTAATCCAGTTGTCCTCACAGGGAAATTTATTGTGGGAAGATGCAAAAAACAGCATAGTTGAATACCACGTTTAATAATTGAAATAATACTCAAAATAACATTAAAAAAATAAATAGTTTAAAGTACTTGTGTCAAAACGTGTTAAAACCATTGTGCCACAAGTGTTACTGTCATAAAAAGAAGCAGCTCTGTCTCAAAAACAAGCTACTTCAGCAGCCGAATGTTTTGGTGAGGATCGAAGATTCCATGAGACGTAAGTCTATTTAAATTAAGCCAATTCTGTTTGCAATACAAGATGATGCAGGATCTTTCCATCGGTGCATTTCTTGTTTGGTTTTTTTTTTGTTTTTTGTTTTTATTTTTTTTTTTGGGAAACTTTGACATAAAACCGATGTCAGTAACATCAATATCATTATTTGGTTGAAATTTCATAGAAGCTTAATATTGAAATAATCCCAAAATAACATCAATGAAACCATCATTTAAAATATATCAAATTGATGTCAAATGATTGACGTCTTGTTGATTTACAATTTTGACCAAGTTTTGATGACAGCTGGATATCAGTGTTTGATTGATGTTGGATTGACATCAGATGCCCTCTGGGTTCATGGAGAGAAGTTCAATGTTAAATTATAAAGCGGTTCACTCTGCATCCTCGAACACTGGATCTTCTAGCAGAGATGATTTACTCAGTATGAACAACATGAACCCGCTCTGCAGCAATTCTCTGCGCTCCTCTCAACAGCGAACTCTCATGTCTGTCTCATGTCACTATTGCTTGACATTTGGCACACACACACACACACACACACACACACACACACACACACACACACACACACACACACACACACATATACAGTGTAGCACATCTCAGGGGACAATCCTTGAGAAGTGCGAAGCCTGGTTGAGAACTGGTTCACCTTTAATACCTCCTCCTGCTCCACTCACTGCTTTGATATCTAATACAAGACGGCTGTGATACATGCAAAGTGATACATGGAAGAAACTGAAGTGTGCATTAGCATGCACTGAAAAAAAAAAACAACAGGAAAGAGATGCCATGACCTTACAGAATGAATTTGCACCTTCTTGCTTTGTTGTCAACTGGCATCCTCTTGCTGTTGCTGCGTTCACTGTCGCTCCACTTATTCTCACTGACAGAACTGACGCTGACAAATGCCGCTGTAGTGTGACGATAATTGTGGCATTAATCACAGCAGTGTGCTTTGCCTCCTTTGTATCATATAAGTGAAAACAAGAAAAAATCTATAAAGATTAGAATAAATTATATGGAGGAAGAGTTATTTCATTGCTACTTTCGAAACTTTAGTTGAGCTGAATCAATACATACTTAAAAAAAAAAACATAACTGCAATGCTGATAATATTTTCAGGAATGGTGGTTTGTATTTTCTTGTGTTTTGTATCGAAATAAATCATGTGAATCTACCCATGCCTCCCTGATCCCAGTATCTTACTCTTTACACTGAGTTGAACCTGGAGATTTTGAATTCATGTCATGAAGGAGAGAAGCTTCCTTCAGCGTCGTGTTGACAGAAACAGAGTGTCTCTTATGACAGATCCTGTCATCTTGAAGCTTCACTGTTTTCAACAGTCCAGAGATCTCGGTTTGTTGTCTGCCACCTTCACTGTTCTCGGCTCAGAACGGACCTGACTCACAATGAGGTGGCCCAAAACCGCGTACAGCACGCTGCTCTGCATCAGCACCTTCCAGGCATCAGTGTGTGTTTCCAGCTGACAGCTGGGAAGATGCTTTTGACAGAGTCTTGATTTACACCCTGCCACCTTTGTAACAAGTGAAAAAACAATTCTAACTCTATCAAATCTAGCTCTCTGACTTGTCATTGATCCATGTTAACACTTTGATTCATCAGTCGTTAACATTTCTGAAATCTGTTTTCGTAATTCCATTCTGTGAAATTACTCGATGAAACAATCATCCAGAGATTCACATAAGCACGCTGCCACTGACACCAATTCTAAAGACAATGAAATATGAAGATATTACACAGCACAAATGAGGTGGAACAGGTAAGTTAGTCACCCTGCAGGGACCTCATTCAACAATTATTACAGAAGATGGAAGGAAAACATCCATTTGTGCAATTCCATACCATAATGTCTGCAAATATCAAATTACTGTGAACACTGTTTCATCCATGTGATTATAGAAGATCACATCCTTGTAGTTTTTTTTTCTTTTTCATGCATACACCTTGCTTTAACTCAATTCATTCCATAATTTAACATCACAAGATACTACACATTTCATTATGGTGAACTTAAGGTCATACATTTAATTAATTTTGACTTTGGAAGTAAATTAATAGGGTATTCTGATCCTGATATCCAGCTTTATGTACCTGATGACCTAAAAAAAAATTGCATGTTTTGCCAGCCTTCCTAAGTCAAATGATACATTCAGGCAGAATCGTCTTCACAACACTGGAAGTCTCTGAAGAATTTCAAATGCCCTTTAGCAGTGTGTGTAGGCGTCTGTGTTTATATCTATGTCTGCGCTCAATGAGTCGATTAAAGAGAAACTAAAAGAGGTTAGAGTCTTTGAGAATTTCACTGCAACAGTTTGGCTGTGAGTCAAAGCTGTTTTTCCCAGACCTGATTTGTCACCTACACATCTGAGGAGTGAAGCCATGAGAGAAGCGGCGCCTCAGTCGTGACACACTGACAGAGTGGCAGCGTTCTGCTTGTTTGTGTTTTCCACAGAGAAGTAGGTAAAAGGCTGATGTCTCTTCTCCATTTCTCTGTACATAGTTCAGGTTGTTTGGTTGTGCAAACAGTTTGTTTTTTCTTTTTTGCACTACTATGTATTGCACTACTAATAAAGTAGTTATTTTTTTTTAATTAGGCTTTTTTTTCTAATTACAGATTACAGCTGGCCTGTTGTTGAAGTGGATAGTTGTCTGTGTCCTTTGTCACACTCTGCAGGTTATTTTCTATTGGCCAGTTTTAAAAACTGCATTTTAAATTTAGACTGCAGTCTGTGTGAAAGTGACTGGCCTAGATATCTACTTACTCTAAGACTAAGGTGTACTGGTTGTTCAAGCTCAGTAGTTAGAGATTAATTGAATCCTATACAGGCCTGCTGCTCAGACATCTCTGCTCAGTATTCAAAAAACGCATAAACCATTTAAAACAAAAGCATTCATTCATTCATTCATTCATAGCCGCTTGTCCTTTTCAGGCTCATGGGGGGCTGGAGCCAAACCCAGCTTCACACGGGCGAGGGCGAGGTCCACCCTGGACAGTTCACCGCTCTGTCACAGGACCAACACGAGACATAATGCATAAACTACAGCATTTTTAAAAAATGCTGAAAAAGGGGGTAGTGTGGCTTGCAACTGTATCGATTTAGAAAACTTCCTTGGTAATCAATAAGTCCGTCTATTCAAGCTGCACCCAGTCCTGCAGGTATTGATAAGGAGGCAGCATGCACTCCCTAATATGATATGAGAATCAAGTTTCTGGATCAGAAAAATTTATTTATTTGGATATTAATATTCAGTTTTATCAGACATGCATTCTATTGATGAATGTGACAGTTTCAGTTTAGTGTGTGAACATATTTTTAATAGTATGCATAACATTGTTCAGTGATTGAAATTATTTTAGAATTAGTCTGTAATTCACTCCATCCATCCATGTTCTATTCTGCTTTATTACTGAAAGTGTCCTGGCGGCAGGAGTCCATCGAAGCTGACAATGGGTGAAGGCATCTCAAGGCAAACAGAAATAACCATACACAGTCAAAAAAAACATTCATTTAGTACACACTATGTCAATGTTTTTCAGGCATGGGACGATCCCAGAGTAACTGGTAAAACATGTAAACTCCACCTAAATATGCTCTGAAGCCCAGGACTGAACTGGAGTCTACCTAATGTGAGATTACAAACCACAACACTACAATACATACAACCTTTTGACAGTGGAGCCGTCCACATGCTTGGCCACTACAGCTGAATGTGTTACAGTGATGAATAAGCACATTTTTCATCATAGCAATATTAATGAGTATATAATATTTGAAACTAAAAGCGTGTACACAAGAGAGATTTTTGAAAGCATTGATGTTATTCTGGAGGCTGAAACTCTCCCAACATGATAGCATTGATCTGTGCTGTTTTACATGGTTTGTTCTCATGTAACAAGATCAAATAAGTTTTTTGTTAGATTATAAGGAATGACCTTTGTTTTTAACATCAGTTAAACGTTTCAGAAAACCTTGAAACTGCTCTTTGATAAAGATTTACTTAATCTCTATTATTAATTTTCAAAGTCATTTCTTGATGCAGACTTGCATTATTACATTTCAGCTATCAAACGCTCATGCTGAGACAGAGATCTGTGCAGCGGATTGTCTTTGACCAAAAACTAGGCCCGTATTCCTGTTACATCAGGAAATGTGGTACAAAAAAGGATCAGAAGAATAATCACAGCAAGGATTCTCTCAACATCAGGAAAGAAGCTTGGTATAAAATCCCACTGGATTTTATATGATTGCTATGATAATATTCACGTCTTGCAAGTCATTCTTTCAGGTTGCGTGCCTTTCCTTTAGGTTGCATATTATTGCAGCTGAGGATGAGAGCATCTTGCCAGCTCCGCTTTGCAAAATAAGTTACAGTATTTATGTAAAAACAAAAAAAAAAGTTGTCTCTGTAACATAAACAAGTTCATAAAAAGTCTCTCCTCTGAGTGCACATTGTAACACTGGACATCTGTTGTGCCAGACTTTTTGTTCCTTGAGATGAACAAACCGCCCACTTGCCTCCAAAACTTCACACTGACTAATCCCTTGACCTGGAAGAAGAGCATACATGTCAAGAAAACATGAGCAATGAGCATATATGCAACTGATAGAGGCATGCTAGAGTATCATTCAGTCATAAAAGTTCCACAGATAAGCATGTTATGAAACCTTCCACTACAAAATTCATTGAGAGGTTAAAAACAAGGGTTTGTGTAAAGGGCGTGAAGGGGTCGGTGACCGGCCACTGCCCGCAGACTCAGTTAATCACATATAGGAAATGTGGAGCAAATGGGATGACAGTTATTCTTATTAACAATCACCTTGTGTATAAGCTTGATCAATCACACAAGATGAATGGCTGGAGGAGATGAGAGTGACTGCAGAGGATGAAGTCTGAGATGTGAGCAGCGGTCACGAGACTGGAGAATCGTTTTCGTAGCAACAATCAACGAAATTGTATCTGGCCGCACTCTGTCATATGAAAAATAAATATCACATAAATAAACAGAAACTATTTCCTTCTCTGTCAAGTATGAATTACAAACGATGATTAATTATCAAAATACTTTTCTATTCCCAGGGGGAATGTTAATTATAGATTTTTACAAGCATATGATGTAAGGACATTAACAAAAACTTTCTTTTATTTTTGTCTTTAGACTAGATTATGGGTCGTTTCATGCTTTTGATTTTGAAGACAAGTTCAGTATATATGACCGTGGTGTTTGAAGAACGTCACATGGTCTCTCTAACCCTGTATCCCTGTGTGGAAGGCTTTGTGAAGTCCAAACTTTATGCTCTGGCGCCCCCTGTCCATTTATTATTGTAAATATGTTTGTTTGAGCGGTACACCCGTGGTCAATTTATACCCAGGCTACAATATCCAGATTTCTTGCTATTGGCTCAGACTTTCAGAATGAAACTCGCTCTAAGCACATACCTACCAGGCATCTGCTCCTGTCTAGAGGACATCTCACCTTTCATGTTTCAACAAAGCCACATACTGCACATTTCTCAGCAGTATAGAATTACAGTTATATAGTCTTAATGTAAATATATGGCACACTATGCAACCAAAACCAACAAAGAAAGACCAGGAGCGGAATCATGCGTCTGAGGAGAAAGAGAGAAGTTACTTAACCCAAATCTCCAGCTGTTGGTCAAATAAATGGCTCTGCTTTGATATCTAAAATTATTTTTTAATCTTTTATAATGAATTAATGTGTATTTTTAATCTTTGTTGCCTACTTATTGATAAGGTATTGCGAAGATAAGGATCTTAGTCACACAAGGGTCATGTCACATTCCTACAGACAATGAATGAGGCAACCTTATCTTTACATATTTATTACATTCATATACTGAACTTGTTTGTCTCTGTGCCTTCAGACAAACAACACACTATCGAAGAAGTTATTTTTTTCCCCCGTAGCTCTTATTATTGGCCCTTCATGACATGTATGTTTTATTCTGTAGTAGCGCTTATTGTTGTGTCATGACAGCTTTCTGCAGACAATGCTTTTACTGTGAAAGTCCCGGAGCGGAAGTCGGCCGCAGGAAGGACGCTTGCTGTCGCCTCGTGTGTGACAGGTTGGTTCCACAGTTAGCCGCATTCATTCATAAAACCCTGTATTTGTCTGTGACACGTGCACCGGGGGCTCAGTGCGTAAATACCCATCGAAATGTGGAAGCTGCTCGGTTTAAAAGCCGAATAATGAGCTGACGCCGCGCTGTCAACAACTTTTTGGCTCCTTCAAGCTAACGTTAGCATCACTGCGGGAGAAGTGTTTATGCACAGTGTCCAAACACACAACGTGTAGACATGTTTGATACGCAGAACTGACCGTTTGAATACTCTCTCCAGGTGAGCTGCAGAGCCGACTCGCCCGGTACCCGGTCCCCTCCGTCCTCAGCCCGCACACACAGCATGTCTTCCCCCGGGGAGGAAGCTGCAGAGCCGGGTACATGTGCTCCTGTCGAGCTGGAGGCCATCGGGGAAGAAATCATCTCTGTGACCATCGGAGCCACCGTGCCAACGGGGTTCGAACACACCGCAGCAGAGGAGGTGAAGGAGAAGATCGGGGTAGATGCACGAGTCAGCAAAGACCGCGGCCGCATTTACTTCCCAATAACTACTGACAAGCTTTTCCAGGTGAGGAAGTACCTACTGCATAATGATGTGGAATCCAGGGACAGAGTTTCCACTAAACCCTCATCAAACTTTCTTTTGTATCTGCAGGTCCATCTTCTGAGGTCTGTCGACAACCTGTTTGTTGTGGTTGAGGAATATGATCATTACCAGTTCAAAGATTCAAAGGTACCAGGCTCACAGCATTGTGGCTGACTGACCTGATTTCATCTAGAATCTACACAGTGCATGACAAATACATTTTTATCTCGATCAGCATTCACAATACACTGACTGAACATTTTATTAACTTAATTGAAATAATTAATCAAGTGGCAACTCTAAATATTTCTTGCATAGTGGCCACAGAGCAGACATTTGAGACACAAAACACTAAGAACAACCAAGTCAGCTAATTTTCCTGGTTCTGAGAGAGGAGCACGTGACTGGAGGGGGAAAAAACTCACAGCAACAAGAGAATTATGAAGAAAAACAAAGCTCAAAGACATTAACACCAATTTCTCAAGTTTTTCTATGTATTACAATTCATATTATTGAAATACTCTTAATGTTATGATGACACCGATTGACAGTGTTATCGCATGTTGACCTGTGTGGACATCTTCCATATAAACCAACTTAGCTAGAGAATGAAGGTGAGCTAACTGGTGTTCTTTCTTCACTGCCGTCACATCACAACAACTCTGTTGTCTATGTGGGGAAAAATTCCACTCTGGTAGTGACTCTGCAACCTGCTGTTGTTGTATTGATTGTCATTGTAGTTATGGAGACTACTGATGATAATCCAAAGATGACAGGCGATCAGTCAGAAATACATGTTCTCTAATGACTTTTGGTTTGTACAGGAGGAGACGCTGGCGGAGTTACAGCAGCTTGCCTCCAAACTCCCCTGGACGAGCGCCCTTCAGGTCTGGAAGCAAAATCGAGCCCTGAAGAAGAAAAAAGGCCATCGCCGAGGAGGGAAAGCAAAACCCAACGGTGAGGCCAGTGATTCAGCCGTCGCCGACGCTGCGGAGCAGGAACAGGAACAACCTCAGGCGGTGGCTGCTGACGAAGGCCTCACGAAGACGGAGAGCGCGCCTGAATCCGGTGCCTGTGAACAGGACTCAGAGAAGGCAGCCCCCGAGGCCAAGCCCATCAAGTTCCGGGTGACATGCAACAGGGCCGGCGACAAACACAGCTTTTCCTCCAATGAGGCGGCCAGAGACTTTGGCGGAGCCGTGCAGGAATTTTTCCAGTGGAAAGCAGACATGACGAAGTTTGACATCGAGGTAGGCGTGCTTTTCAGAAGAAACTGATGTCATGTTAATAACATCGCACCTGCCAAAAACAACTCTGGACGTCCAGATAATCTTGCAAAGTGTAATCAGATATTTTTTTAAAGGGTGTCGAAAAAAAGCAAAGAATAATAACCCCATTGAGTCCCTTTTTCCATTAAGACAACACCTTCATCTTGCATGTGATTGTTTGAAATATACCTCAAAGTGAAAGAGGGATAAAGAGTCATAGTGATGTGAATGTTGATAAAGTAATACACTTTGAACTTCTAATTATTTCCAAGTGATTACACTAAAACTGAATGATGCATCTTCTATCACAGTATGAGTCTGAAATGAATCATTCTTCAAATTAAGAACCAAAAGCAACCTGGATGGACTTTATATGAAGAACTTTTCAGTTTCATTCCTTATAGTTTTTGCATATAAGCCATAAATATCACTTATCATTCAGTTTAATATATATCAGTGAAAGCGAAAGCATTTTTAAAAAAATAATTTATATTCTGTCGTTCTGTCAGCAGGTTGGTTTGAAAATGAGTTGCAGGATTCATTAATAGTTGATATCTCATGACATTCTGCTGCTCCTGCAGGTCCTGCTGAACATACATAATGAAGAGGTGGTGATTGGTATTGCTCTCACCGAGGAGAGTCTGCACAGGAGAAACATCAGTCACTTTGGACCCACCACCCTGCGCTCCACCCTGTGCTATGGCATGCTCAGGTAACTCCCAAACCCTCTTCTTCACTTCCACCATTCGATCCTGTTGAATTCATAAATTTGAGGTTCCATTGTGTTTTCTGTCACAAATATCTGTCCCAGTTATCCCAGCAAATCTCTGCAGCAAGATTCTAAACCTCTGTATCGTCACAAAACAACTCTCATATTAGTTTTTCTCATTCTATGAGGCCTATTCATCTTTTAAAAATCTCAACAATTACAGTCTGTCGTATCGATGGATTTGTAAAGTTGTTCTTAACAGGGGAAATGTTCACTGGCATGCTTGCTTTAACCAGACAGATCTTGTTTCCCTTTTCTTGGGAAGTATGGTGGTACTTAGCAGGAAGTCTATCGGATGAGGGACTTCAGGAAAAAAAAGAGCTTTGACTCACACTTCCAGAGAACAGAAGTAGAAATACCTCCTCAGCAGTGGCGTGAGCTCAGGTGAGACGCTCCTTCACCTGTTACCATGCAAATAATAGACTGAAACTAGAAATTGATTTCCCACCTCACTGAATTATAAAACCTGTCCCTTACATTTTTTAAGTCTTTGGATGGTTATAGCTGATGTTTATTCACCCAATGTCTCACAAACATTACACAGATATGATGAGTTATTTCAGTGGCTGATTGTCTGAAAGATTGAGATTTGATTTAGGGTGATAGTTTGTGTTTCGTTTTCATTTTAGTAGCATTTAATGAACTTCAAATCCGGGCTGGAGAAATATTGCAAGGAAAACAAAATACCATTTCAGCTCCAGCTTCTAAACATAGCTTCAGTTATAGTTATTTGTGGCTGTCTAAACTGTCACGATCCTGTGCTTCTGATGTGGACATGCAGGTTCAGAGAGGATTTCTGCCTGTATGTTTGTGTTTCATTACAGTGTTGCTGAGGAGCAGCATAAATTCCCCCTGCTTTAATGCAGAAGACTCTTCGAGAATGCTGGTTGTTTGTATTTGTGTGGTTTGGCAGATAAGAGCACTTCACCAGAGTTCATGTCAAGTTGCAGAAATACACACGTCCTTCACTCAAGTAGAAATACAAATAGTTACATAAAAAGAGATGCCAATGAAATAAAAGGAAATATTCAACTTCTTTGCAGCGTTAACAAGGGATAAAGCAAATTTTGCACTGCACTTCGGTGGTATGAAGACTCAGGTTCAAATCACAGGTTTCTCCCAACGGTGGGCAAGCACCTTGAATGACAGTCGTGATGTGTTTTAAACTGTTATTATTATTGAGTTCTATGGAATTAGTGCACTCACAGGGTTGTGACTTTCTGGTTGCTCTGACTGAACCTTCAGATTCATCTGTATGTTGGCAGCAGTATTGTCAGATACCTGGAGCCTCACCTACGTTCAAACGTTATTTTGACAATCAAAGTAATAATAACGCCAAGAGGATTTGAAAGCAGTCATTGGCTGAGATCAGACGCTATTTTTAACTCTGTCAGTGATGTGAACAATTGGCTCCAACACCGCTGAGTCATTGCATGAATAGGCCGCTCAGACGGAGTGTACGTAAACACAGCGATAGCTGCACCTCTGAAAACGTCACGTCGATCTCAAACTCCTCCTGTCACGCCTTGGTAAGGTTAAACTTTTCAAAACACTCAGAGGTTCAGTCAGCATTTGTCCAGGAGGAACATTGGTGGTTTAATGGTGTGGTGTGTTTCGATGGCGCACAACCACGCTGACGTTTGGTGAAAGATGCAGTCAGTCCCACTGCAGCGTGCCAGCAGGCTGGCGGCCGCCAAGAGGGGGAGGCGCCGGGCTGCTGTGCTGTCAGTGGTCATTCCACACATTACTGAGTTTTCTGTTTGTTGCATTGGCAAAATTTCACATATCATTAGACCTGAGCGTCCAGTCCGGTCCGCTAAAGAACAGCAAGCAAGAGTCAACAGCTCATCTTAGAAATGTCTGTTTTAACGGCAGTTTGAAATGAAGGGAAATAACCAGGCTCTCCAGTGGTAAGAGATTAATTGCCAAGAAGCATTTCAATACACCAAAGAAATGATCTTTTTTTTTTTTTTTTGTTTTTGTTTTTGCCAGAGAGCAACATTGCAGCAAAAAGTAAATATGGAGTTTTTAAAAGAGATCAACCAGACAGTGCAGTGTTCTCACAGTGTGTATGAATTAGAGCCACGCTCGCGTGAGCGTGCTTTCACATGTCGAGACCAATGAAACTAACCTGGATGCATCATTACAGTGATGTCAGTGTCAGCGCCGCGGAAAGGGAAAACGGCGCACGTGATGTGAAGGAGGCAGCTGTTTACTGACATCATGTTGCTTGAAGGTTATTGTCACGGTGTGTTTACTGTCAACAGGTTGTGTAAACCGCAGCCGTCTGATATCATACTTGATCCCATGTGTGGGACTGGAGCCATACCACTGGAGGTGAGACTGGATCCATTCATCCGTTCACTCATTCAAACACTCAACTTCATAATGTGTTGAGAATACAACTTAAATATAACATAGCTATAGTACAATCTGCACAACTGCCGGACCCTACAGGCAGCAGGTCATCTGGGGAATGCACAAAGGTCGCAGAGTTCAGACCTCACCTGATCTGCTTGTTCCTGTAAACATGTATTTTCTCTTGACATCTCCAGTAATCGCTGCCAAAAATCTCATGTGTGCTTGTTTAAAGTAATCGCTCCTCTGCTGGCCTGTAATTACAACATCAGGCTACCAGAAAGTCAACATTTTTTTGAGAAGTTTCAGCAGCACCAAAGCTTGTAATGTATCAGTGAGGCTTCACCGTCCTGCTGAACTGAAGATATGTAGCCTGAATGCTGCTGCAGCAGGAAATGACCCAAGTAATGAAACGCAGCACGTTAGAAATGAACTGATGATCAGAAGAGCTAATATTAATTCTGTTTATCCTCTCCAGGGCGCCATCGAATTCAACAGCTCCTTCTACATTGCCGGTGACAACAACGACATGGCGGTGAACCGCACGGTCAATAACGTGTGTCACATCCAGAAGCGGAGAGCAGACAAGGGCAGGTGAGAGCGGCCAGCCGGCGAGGAGCCGGTCTCCATGCTGCCGATGGCCATCGTGATGAAGTTAACGCTTTGGGTCTGAAACAGCACACCTGGACTGCCGATTGACACCGTGCAGTGGGATCTGTGCAAGTTACCCATGAGGACGAGCTCCGTCGACATCATTATCACCGACATGCCGTTCGGAAAGAGGTAAAGCAGCAACGCTGATCGACTCCATGGATCCACTGAATTCTGATATATTGTAAATTTCGCTGGTATAAATGGACTTTAATTCCAGTGAGAATATTCACAGTAATGTTTCTCTGTGCTGGTCCAGTGTTGGGCTGCTGACCTGTCCTGAGTGTACTCTGCTTTCACTCACAGTCAGCCGTGATCAACTCCTGAATTCACCGAGACATCCTGGGAGAGAAATATAGACCACGAGTTACTTTCATGATCACATGTGGAACTAGGAAAGCAAAATACCGGTCTACCTGGAGAAATAAGGATAATTTGATACTATCTTGAATCTTGGCATAAGCTGATATATTGAAAGCCGTTCAATGTTCGTCTTTTTGAACCAAAGATAATCAAAAATTTGAGTACATTTGAACAGTTTTCATGACCATGTGGATTATTCCTTGGATTAGACTCTTTTTAACATGAACTCTGTGATTTAGTTTTTTTTTTTTGTGTGTGTGTGTGTGTGTGTGTGTGTGTGTGTGTGTGTGTGTGTGTGTGTGTGTGTGTGTCATTGTTTGAAGAATGGGCTCCAGGAAGAAGAACTGGGACCTGTATCCGTCATGCCTCAGAGAAATGGCCCGTGTGTGCAGACCAGGCTCAGGGAAGGCCGTCCTCTTGACGCAGGACAAGAAATGTTTTTCCAAGGTAATCCCCGTTGTGCAAGCGGATACCAGGAACTTAAATCTGATATCCCAGACTTTTACCTGGAAAAATAAGGCTTCACAACAGGCAGAGAAAAAAATCACAGGGAGTGTGAGTCCATGCCTGTCGTCTTTCAGGAAAGGTGTATAAGCGGGATCTTATTTCATATAAATATTCATCTGAATTTTACAGTTTCGGGCGGCCTACACACACGAGAGGCGGCAAAACTCCCTTTCTGGAAAACAGTCACAGTTCACAGTTGAACAAATCTCAAACTAACAAAACATGTTCATCCTGAAGTCAGAATGACACAGAAACAAAGTGAAGTCCAGGTCATTCAGTTTGAAAAGGCACACCAGTGCTTTGGAGAATTAACTCCAGTCTTATATATTCATCATAAAAAGCAATGTTTGATCAGCACTTTTAAAAATCAGTATTGCTTTCCTTGAAATGAGGAACACGTAGACGCTGCTTCTCGCCACTTCACTGCAGCACGGCTGCACCACACCGCCTCACACTCTCCACTGACGTTTCTGCACACGTCCTGCGCACGGCACAGGCAGCACGGCCATAAAGACACTCGCTACACTCCACCCAAGTTCAGTGTCACAGGTTTGATTTGGCACCATTTCTCATTTATTGTTCTACTTTCCACACGCCTTATAAAGTGCGACAGGGCGGCGTCTCCGGGCTGAACAGAGCACGGCGCTGTGTATAAATATGCAGCCTGTTGCCATGGAGTAAGTCTAAAAAAATGTCAGTTTGTTCCCAGTTGTGGCCAGTCAGTAGTAATTGGTAGCGTGTGACTCGCTGACGACATTTAATACAAAAAAAATGAAATGTGTCAGCCACGAAAAAAGATTTTATTGCAAATGATGGACTGTGACATGTCCAGGGTGGCGACTGGGTTTCTTTCATGTCCCTTGTTGCTGATAGATATTAAAAACCAGACAAAAAGTCGTGTCAGACCTTTTATGAGTCTGATTTCAACATCTGCGGCTGCTAACAGCAGCAGCAGGAAGCGCTAAAGGAAGTCGGTCACCAGGTAACAAGGACACCAGTTAATTTGAAACACCATATTCACGGCTTTATAAAGGTTTTAGTAATGGAACACACACGCATGCGCACACACACAGCAAAAAAATGCTTAGTTAAAGGACATGTAGCAGCATTTTGAAGCTGTTTTCTGGGGACAACGTGCACGGTCAGCCGCAATGTAATGTGTATCAGAAAAACATCTGTTTAATCTTTGCCAATAAACAAATTAAAGAACCACATGAGAACTTAAAACTGACAGCCCCCCCCCCCGACAACTGTTCCGGCAAGTGGTACTCAAAAAATTTCACCACGGTTGGCAGGTCTGCAAATGTGAATACATAGAAATAGATAAAACTACGAAACATGAAACAAGAAATATCGTGAAATTAAGAGGACATTATAACAGCTTTCCCAAAGAGTGCAGGACAAATTGAACAAGAAAGATTAGTAAAAAGTTTTTGTTTGTTTTGTTTTTTTGTGTTAACATGAATCACATGATAATCCAGCAGAAATATGAGAACACAGACCAGAGTTAAATTCTGAAATGCCACAAAATAAAGGATGTGAGAAACAGGAACTCGATCAGAAAAACTAATATTGCATCAAGTGTTGCTGATTGGAGTACTGATGTCTACAGTCTCCTTTGAGTCACAACAGTGATTTGAATATTGATTTTCTATTGGCTAACATGATGCGTGTGAGGTAATCTCACACACTACTCAAAAAGCTGGGGATATTCAGCTTTTGAGTGGAATCTCAGGATGAAGCTAAAATGATGTGACCTTCTCTAAATGGTTGAAAGCACATGTCCAACTGTTCAGTGTTTGTGCTTTTTTTTTTTTTTGTGAAAAATTCACAACAGGTCTTTGATCCACGAATCGACTGATAAATTACTTGATTCCATTAGAATTGGTATTTAAACAGCCCCCTTAATCCCCTTATTTTGACATCATGAGATCAAGACGGCGCCCAACAATTGATCAACGGTATCTCGCCGTCGCGAGGCCTCAACCAGGACGCTCTCAGACGGAAGCGTCCGCTGAGCTCAGAGTGTCGTCAGCAGGTTGAACAGAAATGCAGAGCGACTGGAAGAGTAACAGAAAGACAGAGGTGGACGACCTTTGTCCACATCCCACACTGATGACTGCTTAATTGTCAATTAGTCGACTTGTAAACAAGATGAGATGTTATCAAGTGTAAGTGACGCTCAGGAGCACATGACAAGTTATTGAGACATTGGTGTTTTTTCTCGCACAGAACTTGGCGTTTATTGTAAAAAGGAAATCTTTAAATAAGGAAACCACAGTTGCTTGTTTCTACTTCAATGCCCTACTTTCGTGATTAAATAAATGCAGCTTGAACTTTTTACGTTTTCCATAAACTTTAGCTCGAAAGCCAAGTAACCCTTGTTGTGAAGTAGTGTAGATCAGTTTGAGACTCGTCTTTATGCTATTGTGGAAATAATAACGTGCTGGTGTGAGGCAGATGTAATATTTATTATAGATGTTCCTTTAATTTATTCTTCTGTTCACTTTTAATTACCTAGAAAAACAAAGCGCAGTAAAAACAAATGCGAAGGTTTAGCTTTTCAGACATGTTTATAAACCAGATCTTTTAATAGTGTTAATCTGAACGTTATCATTTGTCATCAATCCACATAAAATAGTTTCTCAAGCAAAGACATAAGTTGAAGCGGACATTTATGTTTCTGTCCGTTGTTAACTATTTGTAAGTTTGACCTGATGATGGCGCCAGATTAAAAGTCCGACCACCAGACCACAGTCATAGGGTTTCCCCCCTTCAGGGTGCAGACGGTCTGTGGAAAATCCATCAGTCTGCTCGATAGTCGCTGGGATATTTAGCTGAAGTGGTGAACTGCCCGACTGAACTTTCGACCTTTTTGTCCGGCTCACAAAGACGCTGATGTGAGGGTGTGCTGCCAAGTTAAATCCAAAAATATGAATACATATTATAAAAAAGTGTTACCTAGTTATACAGTAGTGGTGTGGATGTGAAGACTGGTGTCCAGGATGCAACAAAAACAAATAAATAGTTTGAAATATTTCTGTTTTTTTTCCATGGCTCTCCATACAAACTGATGAGATGGACTGGAGTCAATGTTTTTTTTTTTTTTTTGCAGTTGCGTAATGTTGATCTTGTGTAAAAGTGGGATTTTTATATGTTTATGTGACTCTATGTAAACTTTAAACAACCTCGTCTGGCTCTTTTTCTTAATAGCTTCTTGCATGCTACATCAGTTCATCCTGAAATGATCTCTAAATAGCCTCTCAGCGGTCTGACTAATGCAAGTTTAATTCCCATCAGTCACTGCATCACGGAAAAAGACTTTTCCAGGCCGTATTTTGTTTAAGAAAAGATCATGTTTAACATAAAACACATGCCTCTCTCGTTAGTTTGCCTTTATAAGATTGATGTCGTCTCCAGGCCATCTCCAGGATGGGGGGACTGTGGAGGAAGCTGCACACTGTTTGGGTCAACGTTGGGGGTTTACATGCCGGAGTCTACCTCCTCAAGCGGACCGGAGCCGCGATCGGCCAGACTCCAGAAGACGTCCGTGAACCACGAGGGACGGTGAACGCACAAGGGGACGACTTGGACAATAGCGAGGCGTCTTAATTTAGATGCACATTTAAGTTCCGATTATTAAAATAAAGGGCCAATATTTGATTTATATTGTCTCTCCAAAGTTAGCTGTTTTTAAAGAGGTTCTCTCTTCAGGCATGCCAAGCAGTTTTTGTGTATTTTATTCTTTTTTTTTTGTTTGTTTTTTGTTACAAACTGTAAAAAGACTGTCTTGTTTATCCGGTTAATGTTTCTCACACTGTTCCTTTGTGCCACGGTTGTTCAGAAACCTGCTGAAGGTCGTCTCATTGATTCGTTTTCGCTTCATGTGAGCTGCAGGCTGTTCAATAAAGGTTCAGTAACGAAATCATCCAACTATGTTTGTCTCATTGTTTCGCTGAATATTACTTGTGATTGAAGTAGACATTAATACGGAGAAAGGCTCTTAGAAAATTGGATTAATGTCATGAAAGTGCCATCAGCTTATTAGACAGGTTTTCAATCTGGGGTATGAAAAGCAATAAACTTTTCAATCTTCTAAAATTGTATCACAGTTTCTTAAGTAAAGAACAACAGGATTGGAATTGTTATATATGCCTCCGGCTCATTGACAAGGGAAGAGTAATATATCTGGATATGAAATGATCACATAGGAAGAGGTGCAAGCACTTAATGTAACTTCTCATATCAATGCTGGTCAGAATGTATTCATCTTTATGTGATTTTATCCTCTTCAATTTGTCAAAGATGAATGAAAATCAATCTTGATGAATAACCAACATTGACTGCTACAGTATCAAACTGTCAGCACTGTGTTTAAAGCTAGGGTTGGCGATTTGAATGAGATACATTTTTTTAAATACTGGTTAAAATGATCTTTATGACAGGGAAACAATTCATAGCGTGTTCTTAAAGTAGTTTGGAAAATGTCCGCTATCTACAGCAGGAGTAAAACGGGAAAAACAGCAACCAATTGTCTTGACGGGACACCTTTTTTTAAACCAATCAAATCCCTTCGCCGTTCGACCCGCCCCCTGCGCGTACATGTCAATGGCGTGCACTGACCCTGGTTCAGTGCACGCGTAGAAGGACGGAGCGTCATTGCAGAATGGCGGAGAAGAATGTTTGGGGCTTTACTTACCGGTGAGTGCGCCGTACTTGGCATAGTGCAAATAAAGAAAAACGAAGACACGAAGCGCTAAGGACAGGTTACGCCAGGAACGCACTGGACGCGGAAGTGCTGCGCGCACCGCGCGCACCGTGCGCGCGGAACGTCTCTGCGTCTCCGCTCCCAACGGAGCTCCTCCAATGGGGTGGGAGCTGGGCGGAGCCTTGGGGAGATGCTACATTCGTGCTACATGCTAGTTTTCCAAGATCGCCAACCCTAGCTTTAAATAAACACACGATTAGATGGTGGAAAGCACTGACTATTATTGTATTTAATAAAATGTCTTCTCTGCATCTACAGATACCAAAAGAAAGCAACAGTGCAGAAGATAATCCAACTCTTTACACAACGCAGAGATGCAGCCGACTCTTCTCTGTCCAAAATCATATGAAACCCAATCAAAAACAAAAATGTGCCAAAATGTTTAACTCTTGGAGATAAGTGGTGCACATCCTCTGGACTGGAGTGTGGAGAAAACTCTCACTGTTGATCTGTGTCTAATTTAAAAGCCTTCTGTGTTGGTGCTTTGGAATACGGCTCATGGTTGACTGTGTGAAAGCTCATGTGATGATCAGTAGTTTCTACAACTTTTGAGTAACATGAACTGCCACCCAGATTAAATCTGGATCAGGCTCCACTTCACACATACGACAAAAGAAGAAATCCCAAGTAAGAGTGTTTCACACCTTTTGAAAACATCTTAGAATCTTATTGACAAAAGAGAATTCAGCTGATGAGAAGCAAAAAATCCAGTCAAGCATGAAGATAATAGAACCGCAGCAACTTCGCATCATCTCAGCTCTTTCTAAACGTTTCCCTGGCACCGAAATGTGCCAATATAGTGTCAAGTAGGCCAAAAGGAAGTTGTGTCTGTGTTTGTTTGAGTGGCCTAGTGAACCTGACGGTGTAACTTGTCGTTGTACGAAAACACTTGTGGGCAGAAGCTGCACTTCCTTGTTTTTTTTATTTTTTTTCAATTTTTTTTGGTGGACTCATTGTGGTTCATAGATCATTGGAATATTTCCAAAGAGGAAAAACTCTGTATAATTAGTTGCCAAACACATTTGTAGAGGAATTTAGCAGGAAATGAAGACAGAAAATCTTCCCAGGTATTTTCCAAAGTGTCCAAGCAGGTCAAGATCAAGACATTTGACAGAAGCCAGCGGGGGTAAGCTATTCTGCTCTCTTACAGTAGTTAATCAATGGCTTATAAAGCACAAATAAAGGAAGAAGAAATGCAAACTCACAGAGTGAAGGTCAAGCTGATTAACCACTTTCTGCAGGTACAGACTCATGTTACTGGGACCCATCAAGGCAAAAAACTGTCATCAAACATCCATAGAACATGTAGCTGTCATTAACTGTTGGTTCTGCTCATTGTACCTTATTTTATAATTTAAATTTTGATTGATTCAAGGTATTCATACATCAAACTTCAAATCAAATCAAATATATTCATACATGTGTGCTTATGAAATAAACTATAAACTGAATTTAAACCCCAGTGTTTTCCGTTATAATTAATTTACACTGGTTTGAACCAAAGTTTGAATCAAATGTTTCATTAAGAAAAAAGAAATTGCTTGAAAATGAGTAAGTAATGAAACGTATGTATTCCTTTCCCTTATTTAGGCTACTTGTATTCCATTAACAGTTTTATTTTATTTAGCTTATTTTTGTGTATAACTTATTCACACCCTGATCATTCACCTGGTGATGCTATATAGAAGCAACTTTCCTCCATCAACAGTTTTTTTTTTTTTTACGATTGAAAGAAAGGTTACGATTTGCAAAGGATGGAACCTCACCAAAAAAAAAAAAAGTTTCATGTGTGCAAGTATTTTCAAGTGAAATGCAGCAATAACCTGAACTGACTGGAAGGGTCAATGCTTTACTAGAGCAAGGAGCAAAAATACCTGCAAAAAGCCACCTGCTTAGTTTAGTGAACCAATTTAATCATGTGCTGTGAGGGTCAATAAAATAATTCGTTGGAATGGATTCGAAAGCAATGCAGAGGAAATTCTCACAAATTCTCACGGGGTAACTAAGAATCGGTAACAACAGCTAATTCATCCCTTTTCAAACCGTTTTTTCGGTCACGTACGTCGAGCGAAGGGAGTTGCTCACGTTCGTGATGACGTCAGCTCTAATGAGGCAACTCGTGGACGACGTGCCTTAGAGCCGGTGATGACACCGGGGAAGCCGCACGTGTGACGCACTGTGGGTGAGGAATAAAAGGAGGTGACGGCCCAGGGGACTCCAAACACTCCCCGCCGGGGCCGAGAGAGGGAAACACACACACACACACACGACATGACCTGGACCACACTGCTGCTGATGCTGCTGCTGCTGCTCGTGCTGCTGTTCTTCACGCTCACTCGGAGATCCAGGTACGTGCGCGCGTGATTCACCTGCGCTTCAACACTCAATGAAAGATTAATGCAGAATCAACAGGAGAGCAATTTATTTAGTTCTAGTTGGTTTTAACCGTTGCGTTGCTGCATTGATTTCCTGCAAACTCCAGGTGTTTCTGCTTTGCGCTTGTAGAAATGGTGAAGTTGTTGCTGATGATGATAATAATAATAATAATGCACACCACGCGGTTTATAGTCAGGAAGTTAAGCGCATTTAGTTGTTTTAGTGGGCTGTTCCTGTTTCAGGAATGCAGTTAAACTACATGGATAAATTTAGAAGTCTCTTCACAACCAGCAGCTTTTTCGTTTTATTTTGGTCAGGGAGTCACTGCTAATAACCAAAATATATCTGTGATGTAACGATCATTCTTCAGCTAATTGTTGTTATTGTTGTAAAAGCTTTAAAGCTTCTATTCATAACCACTGCCTGCGTAGGTAATATCTTGATCTTGCAAATGACCTCTGCAGAGATAACGGGTGTAAAACGCTGCATTTACTTTAACAACGTGCCTATGATCATTTGATCATTTGCATACTATCATTTGATAGTATGCAAAACCTGCTGCCTTATTTATCTACTTAATGGCCTGTTCATTCTTTTCATTCAGGCTGAAGAGAGAGCCACCTCTAGACAAAGGGATTATTCCTTGGTTGGGCCATGCGCTGGAGTTTGGAAGAGATGCTGCCAAGTTTCTTACTAGAATGAAATTGAAACATGGCAACATTTTTACTGTAAGTAACAAAATGTGCAATTTCATGGCAAAGTCTCCCAGTAGGGACTTTCATTGTTGGACTTCATTTCTCAGTGCATTATGATACGAGCTAAATTTGATAAGAGGAAGTGAACTTCAAACCAGTCTTCTTGAGGAGTTTTCTTCTTGTTTCTATATTATTAAATTTATCATTACAGTTGCGCCACATAAATTCTCATTGAACTTCTCAGGTATTCCACAGACAGAATAGATCTTTCTGCATCACGTGTCTCATGCATGTCCTGTTGGGCTCATGCTGTACAGGTGCGTGCTGCAGGCCGCTATGTGACCGTGCTGCTGGATCCTCACTCCTACGATGCTGTCCTCGGTGACTCTGAGTGCCTGGACTTCACGCGCTACGCGCAGGTGCTCATGGACAGGATCTTTAACCTGCAGCTCCCACTCGATCAGCCTGCGAAAGCAAAGGAGACGATGAAAAGGTATAATTTCATTCTGTTTTCATTTTCAGTTCATGCAAAGTGTAGAACTGAAAATGTCCTTGAGAAATCCCCAGATCAGGTGTTACCAACAGAACAACTGCAGATAATCACGTTCAACACCCTTGTGATTATAGTAAACCTAAACAGAAAGGAAAACTTTGATCTTGTTTTATTTTTTTTTTTACTTGAAAAGATGAAAATTTTGGATCATGGGCTCCTCCAGATTGTAACAGTATAACACAGTTTAAACCTCCTCTCTGTGTGTGTTGTGCTGTCATTCAAAATTGTGCTAAATATAATTCTTGAGATATTTTACCTCTGCAAATGCGTCAAACTAACTAACTTTATTAAAGTGTCAGTGTTCCATTGTCATGATGCCATTGTTTTCCATCACGTTGATAAAAAGTTTCCTTCTTTGTCGAGCGATTAACCTCACAATTTACCTTCACCCCTTCAACCTTCTGTGCCCTCAGGCACTTCCTTGGTATGAACGCAGCCGCCCTCGACAGCATTATCAGCAGGCACCTGAGGGCCCTGCTGAAAGCCAAGACGCCTACGAACCAGAAAGACTGGAAAGAGGAAGGGCTGTTCCACCTCTGCTACAGCTTACTTTTTAAGTACGAAAAAAGCCCCATGCTTCCACACCCACACACTAATGCTCTTAAGTATGTCAATTCAAAGCGTGCATTCATGGTCGGAAAGCCTTCAGCTAAACAGTTTACACACCAGCCGGTGCTGAGGCCCTCTGTTTGTAAACGTAGCATGAAAAATGCCGGAAGATTGCACTCTTTACTGAAATGTTCGGGGGTCACCTTTCCGGGGGACCATTCTGGCTCGGGAAACGTAAATCGAAACTCGGTCTTTCCTGATGTGGATCATTAGTAAACAGAAGATGAAAGGGGTCAAGACGGTTACGTCAAGGGCGAAACAAGATATGATGGCAGGGAGGAGTGAGACAATCCGCATGAGAGTCGGCTCCATGTTGATGTGACAGTGGAAAATTGTGACTTTAAGCCGCTGTGTGGGCTGGTTGTCTTTGAATCACAACAAAAAGAGAGTTGGCGTCATACGTCCCACACATTCCCACAGTCCACGTCTCTCCGCAGGGCGGGGTACCTGACGCTCTTTGGAGGAGAACAGAACAACAATGGCGCCGATCCCTCGAGTGTCTACGACGAGTACAAGAAGTTTGACGGCCTCCTGACTAAAATGGCGAGGGGCACGTTGAGAGCAGGTAGAGACACCTTCTGTTATGTCAATAAATCGTCCATTTCTCTGACACTTCAGAATCATTTAGCCCTCAAACGAAGAGGTAAAGTTTCTGCTTGACTCATGAGTCAGGAGAAAGTCAGACTCTTCATTACACGTCGTCATTGTTTACATGTTGCTACATCTTAGCCAAAGTGATTTCTCATCACTTATGAGTGATTCCTCGGATTTGTTTTGTGATTGCCATAGTGAGGGGCTCTTAGTCAGCTTCTTACATAGTGTCTCAGTGTTTGCTCTGCAGAAGACACGGGGTGGGGGCTCACAGTTCATCACCAGACATGTAGGAGCTCAGTTTCCCGTTGCAACATGACCGCGTTTCCTCAGGCTTCGTCTAGCTTTGCACATTGTTAGTTTATAGTTTAACTTACGCAGAAAGACAGTCTGTTAGATTATTACCATTCAGCGTCTTCAGTCCTGCATGTCATTGCTTACTATTATTACTATTTCTGTCTTACTATATAGGTGTAATGGATATTTCATTCACTTTGATTCAGCTTGACGATCTGAGTCACTCCCTCACTTTCTGATCTTTATCCATGTGCGACAGAAGAGAAGAAGACCGCACACAGCGTTCGAAAGAGACTGTGCGAGCTTTTGGCTCCGGCAGGCCTGACAGAAGACCCGGAGTCAAGCCCCTGGCTCCACGCCTACCTGCAGCTCCTGCAGGAGGAGGGAATCGACAGGGAGATGCAGAAGAAAGCTGTACTGATGCAACTTTGGGCCACACAGGTGAGTCCTACGACTACAAAGTGTTTTCTTGAGTGCAACATAAGGGTTTAAATTTAGAGATGACGTCAAGAAACCAGAATCTACATGCATGTGCAGGGAAAACATGCAAACCCCACATAGAAAGGTCCCCCAACCCAGACTCGACCTGGAGGCATTCTTGTTGTGTCGCTTGAACCATCTCAGCAACTTGAGTTTATTAAAACCTTGATACCGAGGTACAGTTCTCCTGTTTGCCACATGAGTGTGCTTTAACTCTGCTTTTAGAAGAAGCTCTCCTGTGCTGGTAACCCCTGAGAGGGTTTCAATGAAACAGCCTACAAACACTGATCACAGCCAGAATGCATTTTAATAGCATTGAATGGTTTTCACTGCAAAGACTAATTTTGTCAAAATCACAGAAGTTGGAGTATCCTTTACATATTTATTCCATTACTGTCCATCAGTATTGGTATTTTTTATAAGGAGATAAAATGTAAAATTAATCTGAATCCTGAAGTTGTGTGTTTAGGGTCATATCATAAAGAACAGTGACTGCATATCAATACAATGACTGCTTATTTCTATTTCACATTTGCAAGAGTTGAAGTATTTCCTGCATCTAACATTTTTGCATATTGAATTGAAAGGATGCTCACTTTTGGTGCATGTAACTAGATTTGGTACCCACTCTTAAAGTTTTGCCACCAGCGCAGCTTGAGGGCTTTGCTGCATCAAAGAGTTTAAACTAAATAATTTACCGTATCAAGCGGATTATTAGCTCACTCTTTTTTGTAATATTACATTTTTAGTTTTTCTATTAACTTGATTTCAAAATCATTTAAAAAGTCAATGAAAGTATATTAACATTTGTGAAGGGTTTGTTATGCACTTGATAAACAGGATTGTAATAAGCTCGGCCTTTAAATTAAGTGTAAATGTGTGTCAATGAAAGACTCTTAAACTCATTTCTGTGATACAACTGCCTGAAGTTTGATCTGTTCACCTTAACATATCTTTAAAGACATACAAGTTCTTTTTTCATTGACATTCATGTTTAATGAGGACATAATTATTCTTTTACAGATATTTGAAATAATCGAGTAGATTCTAATATATTTACTGTGTGGTCTTTCGAACGTGTTCGGTTTTCTTTTTGGAAAATTGCTCCTTGGTTTGCCATAAAACTAAATGGCTACGTTGTCCTGCCCTTGGATGCAGGCAGATGGCAGGAGACCTCAGCTTTCAGCTGGTTTTCCTTTTTAAGTAAACCATCCCTACATTCGGCTTTGCCAGTAGTGAAACAATCCAGACCAGGGACCTTTTTCTCATCCCAGACACATGAAAAGACAATTTTGTTTCATCTTGCCAAAACTAAATAGAATGATTTTAGATTTAATGCAGCTGATCTTTTATGAGTCCGGCAGACGGCAGGCCTGAGAACCACTGATGTCATGTGATGTTTTTATTTGCTTTCTCTAAATAACCACCTGTGCTGTCACCATGCAACGCCAGAGAAAGACAGACCTTATCGTTGTCCTCATTTGCGCCTTTGTTTGTTTTCAGGGTAATGTGGGTCCTGCTGCATTCTGGCTGCTGGGCCACTTGTTGACAAATCCCGAGGCTCTGACAGCAGTGAAGAAGGAGTTTAGCCAGATTTCACAAATGGAAACAACAGAGATTCCTTTCAAGGACAAACCCGTGGATACACCAGTGTTTGGTAAGGGCTTTGTCCCGGTTTGTGTAAACTGAGAACCATTTATTGGTAGTCCTTGCACTGTATTGTCGAAAACACTCAGCAGGGAGGTGTACATTAGAAAATATTTGGCTCGATAATGTGGAAATGATTCTTGAAAATAATGAAAACACTGCAGGAGTTTTTTGAGAGCACATAATGTTCCTGCTTTATTGAAATGATTTTTCTCTGTCTCTTTTCAGATAGTGCCTTACAAGAAGCCCTCAGACTCACTGCTGCCCCCTTTATCACCAGAGAGGTAGTGCAGGAAAAATCCCTCCGCATGGCTGACGGACAGGAGTACCTCCTGAGGAAAGGAGACAGGGTGTGTTTGTTCCCCTTCATCAGCCCTCAGATGGACCCTGAGGTCTACCATGAGCCACAGGTTTGTTGTGTCTTGTTTTGAAACTACTACGGCGTTCCTGGAATTTCTACTCGCATCAAAACATTCCAGTCCTTCCAGCAGCAGGATTAGTAGTAATTATCTTGGAGATTCTTGTGAGGCACACTACATTGAGTGTGATTAGCATCTGTAGTTGTTTGTGTAAGGTGGAATCAACACCTACACAAGGTTGACCCCGTACTGGTCAAAGAGAGGTCAGTGCCAGAGTTATAAGCTATTGAGGGATTAGCAGAGCACAGGAACAGAAACAGAGTTAATAGGCATGGAAAGGACATTGAGGCTTCATAAGATATACCCAGAGTGACAGGAAAAGCATTTTGCCATTAAGAAGCCTTCCACTATGATTATTTACACATAATAAGTACTGATCAAAAACAATTTTCCTTGTAGAAATTCAAACACAATCGCTTCCTGAATGAGGATGGATCCGTGAAAGAGAATTTTTATAAAGGAGGGAGGCGGCTGAAATATTACACCATGCCATGGGGGGCCGGGACCAACGGCTGTGTGGGAAAGCAGTTTGCCATCAATACCATCAGACAGTGAGTGGCCTGGATTTATACCACCAGATAACTTTAGGACACAAAATATCCCACATTGCAGTTTTTCATTTTTAAAATCCCACTTGAATGTACTGATTTTGTGTCTTGTCTGTGCTTGTTCTTTTAGGTTTGTTTACAAGTTTTTGACGAGCTTCGACTTGGAGCTCTGTGACCCAAACGCCTCAGTGCCAGAGATAAATGCCAGCCGTTATGGATTCGGGATGCTCCAACCTGACGGAGACTTGCTTGTTCGATATAAACCTAAAAATAAAGACTGAGAAAACCCGGAAGAACAAACAATGTCAACATTTCAAAATATGAAACATTGTTTTATAGTGTTAGTAAGGTCTTTGTACTTTTGTATATTCTATTTATATTGTAACATATTTTTATTTATCAATAAATGTTAATATTTTGTTGCTTTGATCTTACATTGTCCAACGTGTTTTGATATTATAATGGAGAATTTGGTTGAATTTTCTTCCTCTTCAAATAGCGAAGTCTTGCTACTTCCCACACACACGTATGCAAGCGAGTTTATGTGTACATGCACAAACACTCACACAAACACACCTGCTGTTTGCAGAGTTAATCTAAGTGAAAAGTCTTGGTTCACAGGATTCTTAAAGCACTTTGTGTGTCCCTGATCAACCCCTTGGATATGCCATAAGAGTCAATGAATGGAAAGAGAATAAGTTCATGACACAAGTTATACAGTAGTTTCATTTTTGTTCTGGAGATGGCAACTTTATCCTTCAGTGGATTAAGTTTACATGGGCAACCTTTTCCCACTTTAGCTGTGTTGACAAGCAATTTAAATAATCCTTATAAGAGAAAAAAACTCTCCTAATATAAGAACCTGACTGATATTCAGAGGAAACATTTTTGTCAACATTATACAACATACTGCTTTTCAAATCAAATATATATTCAGAAATTCTGGCATGGACAGTACCCCATGTTTTCAAGTGATCCAACCAGGATAGATAATTGGCCACTCCTGAATGAGAGGATGTAAATTATAGATTGAAAAGCAGCTAATGGAAACACTAGCAGGGATTTTTCACTCTAAAGACACAGTGCAGACTTTGATGGAACAACAATTAACTGAGACTGCGGTTTACTGTACCTCTGTATGTCGAGGTCTTGGTGTTGATTGAGGGACTTCTCACTAAATTTGACTTTGGCTATTCGCTCAGATACTGAAATAATATCCATTTTGTTGCGTGCTGGCACTTAACTCCGCCGCAGTTGAGAGGCAGTAGATGTAACTGCGTCCTGCCGGCTCAGTGAGGGTTAACTTCTCACAGGCTGCGCCGCTGGGGGAATCTGAGTGGAGTCAGTCCTGCAGGATCCCGCTCACAGTCTCACAGTCCCGGACAGCACACACACACGCACACACGCACGCACGCACGCACACACGCACTCTCTGCCTGCAGGTGGAGGGGAGACACCTTCATTCCCGGCTACTGTCAGGAGTCTACTTGTTGAGTCGCGTCTGGACCAAAGTGCGCGCTGGAGGATTGGTGTGAAACAGTGCTGTCTTTCAACATGTCGGTGCGTCGCACGTGATGCCGCCATCCGCTCCCAGCAGAGAGCCGGGGACCCGCGCAGACACACGTTTCAGCCTATTTACTCTTGAAATGTTGCTGGTGTTGGTCCATAATGTGAATCGGGACATAAGGAAGACACGTATGTATTATTTCTTTCCTGTGTTTGTGTCTGTTGTAGTTGCAACTTGCGTTATTGAAAAAAAAAGATCTCTTACTTGCCTTATGTAAATAAGTCGTGCAGGGCTTCTGTTTGATTGTTTACTTTTTGACATTTTTCACTCCAGATATTTACGAGTTTTTATATATTTCTTTTATTTTAATCCCAAACAAATGTTATTTTTCTATCGCATAACTCAGATTATGCAAACGTAGTGAAAGCCCTGTAATTGTGTCAACTAAAAAAAAGTTTCTACGCGTACAATTGTTTGTTTTTGGTCTTAAATCAGTGGAAACCATCAGCCTCTCTGAAAGCAGTGTGCAGACTGATCACTGCGGATCATGCAGTGGGTTAGGGCTCTTAATCAAAGTTGATGATCGGTGTCAGCATTAATCCAGCTTAACAATCACCCAGGAGAACATTTCTTCAGCACAGTACCATATCAACACTACTTGTTATGGTTCTAAGTGGCTGTCCCACCCCAGTCAACGAGGCGTTTCAGCACCGCGGACAGCTCCGGCGGCTTTCAGCACCGGACAGCAGCGCGCGCCAGCCGAGTCCAGTTCGTCCTCCCCCCTCCACCCCCACCGCCACCCTTGTCAGCAAGAAAAGCGGCTGTGCCTCTTAAAGCTGATTAAAATATCTATTTGGTTCTCTGATGAGTGGATAAACCACCTGACATTGCTGCTGTAGGACACCGGCACTGCCCGTTCAACTGCGCCACAATAATACACTTTTTTTTATTTTTTTTATTTTAATTTTCCAGAGACAAGAGAGGAGCGGGACCCCTGATGCGGTCATCTCCAGGACTATGTCTTGTTAATCTAGCGGCAGACCGCCTCTTCCAGTCTTTTCCAGCGACCGAGTGACTCGAGCGACCATGATCAAACAGGTGTCCCGGGTGGGCACCACGCTGCCGCCGGACGCCATGGACATCATCCGGAGCAAGAACCACTCCCGCCGGGTGAGGCTCAACGTCGGCGGGCTTCTCCACGAGGTCCTGTGGAGGACGCTGGACCGGCTGCCCCGCACGAGACTCGGCAAGCTGAGGGACTGCAACACCCACGACTCCATCATGGAGATATGCGACGATTACAGCTTGGATAACAACGAGTACTTCTTCGACAGACACCCCGGCGCCTTCACCTCCATCCTGAACTTCTACCGCACCGGGAAGTTGCACATGATGGAGGAGATGTGCGCACTGTCGTTCAGCCAGGAGCTGGACTTCTGGGGCATCGACGAGATCTACCTGGAGTCCTGCTGCCAGGCCAGGTATCACCAGAAGAAGGAACAGATGAACGAAGAGCTGAAAAGAGAAGCGGAGAACATGAGGGAGAGGGAAGGCGAGGAGTTTACCACCACATGTTGTTCTGAGAAGAGGAAGAAACTCTGGGATCTCTTGGAGAAGCCAAGTTCATCATTCGCAGCCAAGGTAGTGTCCACCTCATCGTTTTACATGTGCCACATTGTCTGGGCAGATCAAGTGATTGTCTTGGGTAACTTGAGAGATGGTAGCACTGGCATGCAGCCAGCAGTCTCCAATTACTTATTTTTGAAAGTATTTCTCCACAGTTAGTTCCTGATAAAACAGTATTTGAATCAAAAAAAAAAAAATCAAGAGACTAAACAGCAATCGAAAATGAGAGCAAGAGAAATCCAAACATCTGGAGGCGAGCACACATCCGTCTGTAGAAGTGGTTTGATGTGATGTCTGACTTTCTTTTAACCTGAACCACAGCTTTTAATCTGTCACTTCCAGCAGCTGGAGTGCAGAATGGGAGGATGAGAGATGGGTGGAGCGGAAGATGTTTTTGGAAAGGTGAACTCCAAAGCCATCTGCAGAGTTTATCGTCTTCTCCTGTCTGCATCCAATAGAAGGACTTTAGAAACTTAAGCTGTCATTACTTGTTTCTACTCTGTAATTTAAAATCATCTTGTTGTTTTTGTTGTGGCAGGATAAACACTCATTAATTCCTGTTCAGTTGACTATATGTCACAATAATCAACAACCCTGTTTTGCAAAATACGTATTTTTAGACCATCACCACCACCACATAGCACCCCACCACCACCACCACCACCACCACCACCACCACTTCCTCCCTCTCCTCCTTTCCACACTCACCCCTCTCAGCTTCATTAGCCGCCCCTGCCTCATTTCCAGCTCAGTATTCAATCATCCAGCTCATTAACAGGCTCATAGCTCACAGTCCAGCAACAAGACAACTTCACTTTGCTGGATCAATGACTGTTGTGATGTTAACAGCAATTTTAAATGAACTAACTTGCTAGAAAAGTGGCGGGGTCAATACTCACTTAAAATGTTAAATAACCACAGAGCCGTATATTGCCACAACAACTGTTCTGGGGATTCGGCTCATTATGAAATTATACCCTGCCTCTACGCAATTATCAGAAAGAGCTAAAGGCAAACCTGAACAAGTTTCACCAAACGCGTATGTTTTAAATAGATTTAGATTAAACTGTGTCATCACAGTCTTTCCTAAAAACAGTGCTCTTCATAATTGATAAGAATCATCTCCTCAAAGGTACCGCCTCTATTTTTTACCTTGAATTTCTAAAGCTTCTCCTCATTTTACCAACATATTTAGTCACTTTGCTCAAAAAAGTGTTCCACAGTGACTGACTACTCTTTGGTTTGGTATTTATAGAAATAATGAAATAATATAGATTAATAATAATCTATAAAAACATTGAATTGGACAGGTATAAGTTGTCCTTTCAGGCTGTCATACTCACTCAGAATGAGATGCAGCATCTCTCTTCATTGTTCTGATTACAGTCACAATATCAAGTACACTGTGAATGGAAATGTGTTGATCATGTTCACATCTATACATGAGAAATCCTTTAGGATGATTTTTTTTTTCCACTATATTTCATGGGAGCACGTCTCATCCTGTGTTTTGCTCGCTCCTGCCATTTCAAAGTAGACTTGACTGCAGCCGAGAGTTTATGAACAAATATGTGCCTGAATCTGTATGTTTACTCAGCTCTGCTGCCGTTCACTGAGCCCAAATGACGGGGAGGGGAATTATGAAGTAAAGACCTAGAGCAGACCAAATTTTATTGGTTTTATTATGTAACAATGTTTACATTTCCAAATCATAATAGGATTGTGCAATGGCCAGCTGAACAAACATTAACGAACAATCTGCTCCACTTTTTATTTGTGTGATATTTAGAGGGGGAAAAAAATATTCAGCGTTTTCAAAAAAACATCCTAATAACAAGAACAATTCCCACCTCATGTTATGACCCCGGGGTCTTTTACGTTCATTACTGTGCATTTAGCGCTGGTCCATGTCTGCCATCTCTGATGGCTGCACCATTCAGCTCCAATTTATTTACACAGTTCAGTAGAGTTGGAAATAGGAGCGCGATTCATGTCCGTCTTCCGTGGTCAAACTCGCACGCCAACTGCGATACGTAACTAAGTGCATAAGCGCTGTCTTTGGTGCAGTGTGTCCAGTTTAGGAGCTCAGGAAGTTTTCAGAGAGAGTGGAGCGAGAGGCGTCGTCGTTTGATAACAGGGTCACTTCTTCTGACTTTACTGAAGAAGGAGGGAAATAAAGGAGAAGAAAAATGTCAAATTGGGGCTAAATAGCAGAGATTAAGTACAGCATTGTTTCAGCAGTTTAATTGAAGAGTTGCATCAGTGAGATAGCTGGTTCCCAAACATATATTCTGCCTCATTTATTTTTTAGTGCTGATGAAACTTTTATTGCACATTAATAACAGTTGACTTAATGGCAGGGAGTGGAGGTGTAATCCAGAGTATCTATCTCCAGATGTCAGTTTTTTTCTGGGTCTTTTTAGACTCGTAACCTCTAATAAGATATATACAGGCAGTCTCTGGATAAAGGACGTTGTTTGAAACGGCTGATTGCCGGTCTGCTTGTTTGGGAATGAACTCTTCACCACCTTTCTGATCCGGATGCATGTTTTTTTTTTTTCTTTGATGTGGAACAGCAGGTAGTGAATGCCTGTGTTGTCATTTTTACAGTAGCCTGGCTCAGTGAAGTGAGAGGGGAAGCAGTTGTGAATGAAGCCACCCTCTGCAACACAGCGTGTCTCAGCATGCCTCTGATGCTTGTTTGTCCCTCAGGTGCAGTTCTGCCCCAGGGGGGCGGCGGTAACCCGATAACTCGCACAGGCGGGGGTTCAGCATTAGAGCAGACAGAGTTATGAACTCTGAAGCTGTTCGCAATCCCATTAGACATCAACATTTTTAGATATAATACTGCACACACATCTGTCCAGGATTTAGGAAGCATCAACAGCCAAGATACTCTGGAGAACAACCCAAATAAAAGAGATCCAAAAGAATGAACGTTGTCACTCTGTCGTTATAGTGAAGTAGTGTCTTGCTTCGGAACAATTACATCCCCTCTGTGTGCTTTCGTTGTGTGTTGTAAGTTAATCAGTGACAATGAAGTGGTGGCCCCAGTCTACTGGCGATGCCAAGCTGAGTGAAATGGTGGCTTAGTGGTCAGCACTGTCACTCCAAAGCAACTACAGTACTCTCCTGAGAAACGATGTGCTACAATCAGAGTATTTTGTCAGCTCAGGCTCAAATAATCATGAATGATGAAGTTTAAAACTGAGGAACACCATAATGACGTTTTACATAATGGTGAAAAAAAAGTCAAATTATTACCGGATAAACTGATGATTGGTGGAATAACTGGAGTTGTACAGTGGTGCAGTGGTTAGCAGTTTGTCCTCAGAGAAGGAAGGTGTGTCTGTTTGGGTTTTCTCAAAAAGGTACACTTTACTAATTATTAAAACATTTTCTGTATTTTAGAAGTATCCTGTACAATCTGTAGGTCTGTGAGGTTAGAGATACAGACTAAATATCTTTAAACTGAATGAGAGCAGGTTTTGTCATTGAAGCCCTTTTGGGTTCTGGAGATATTAAAAAGTCATGTTGACTCACAGCTTTCGCTTTACAGATTTTTTTTGACACCTCACTGTGGGAATATAGATTCATGTCTCCTAAAAGCCTTCCAGTGCTGCTTCTCCCCGCTGGAGCTTCAGACCAGAGCAGGATACCGAGCAATAAAAACTGACACTTATTTCCTTTGCCTTGACTGTGGAGGCTATTTGAACTAATTGCACGGAAACTTCTCTTCCCACCGAGCCGGAGACTGTCATGACTGGAGGCAGTTAGCCGCTCCTCCTTACTGCACATCAGATATGCCCGGCTGACTTCACAGGAAGCACTTTGCTTTGTTGTTTATGAAGTGGAGTCTCGCTCGGTGTGCCTGGGCCGTGACTCTGCGCAGCGCCGGCGTGGAGCGACCCCGGCACTCCGTTACCTGCTGCTCGCTCTCCTCCTTATGGCCCTCGCAGGACACTTTTCGGTTAAAAACGGGGAGAAATCAATGGCGAAAACATTAAGCTGTAACGCAAGCTGGGTTGAGTGAGGACACTCTCCGGGCAGCCATTCGAGATGTTGCTTCCCATGGACCACTGGCTTCTCATTGCTCTGCATAAACAAGAGCCATCGGTCATGCTAACGTCCGGCAGTGTGCCACAGGAAAAGACGGAGGATGGGGGCAGATGTGGCGGTACAGTCACTATGATTTTATGGTCTTTGTTGTGATTCTCAGAAGCAAGCGAAGAGGCTTCCCCACTCCACTCTCTCTTTCCTGTTTGTGTTTGTGCTTAACAGTCATGCTTGGAACGATCCAACGCTGCACAACTGTTCCTTAGTGACAGACACTCTTACGCCGAGCTTAGGTGAGCTTTGAATAACCACAATCAATGGCGCTCAGTTTCCCAGCTGCCAGAGTGACTGCAGCTCCGTATATCATCAGACAGTCGCAGGGATTGCTTGGCAGATTGACAAATGGAAAGAGTTGCTCTGTTTCTCATTCTCACTGCTGCTCTCCTGTCATCCGAACTGCAGATTTTAGTTTTCCTCTTTTGTGTTCCTTCACATCATGATTCAAACATAAGTACCCTAATCAGTGAGTAAGTGCTCGTTGTTGTCCAAATTCTATTTAAGGATTTGAATAGAACTGTTAAAAAAAAACAACACATCATTATTTTTTTAGTTTTTAAAGCTTTCAGAGCTGGAAAATCCCTCTAGTCTGAATATGCAAATAGCCGCAGGTCATGCGCATGGCATACACATTTCCTTACACTCATCATTAGTTTTTGTAACAGTGGTAAATGTCAGATATGTCAACGTGTTTCATGTCAATATCAAATTATGGTTATTGTCTTCTTGTTTCGTGGTTTCTATCTTTAACTTCAGGTTCATTCAACCTTCACTTGAAAGAAAATCCTTCCTGTGCAACAGCGACCATACAGCACACCGAGGCCGTGCTCTAATCAGAGAAAGATATTAGCATTATTGATCCAAAGCATGCCTTTGATGGCGGTTAATCAGCACGTGGTTGCACGTGAATGGAAATTCACCTAAGGAAGTTTCATGTCCCAGCAGAGTGGCTGCTAATCTATAGAGAAAATCTGCCCGTCTGTGAGCTGCAGGGAGAAGGATTACATTGTTTGTGGGGTGGTCAGAGGGGGCTCCATATGCATTTCTCTGCTAATCCACAATGATTTATCACAGACTTCAGAGACTTACAGAAGTTCCACATGCATTACAGCCGGAGTCGTGCAGGGGCTCTTTTTGAAAGTTACGCTGCGAGTTTTCATTGTAACAACAGAACAGTTTACCAATGGGAAGTTAGCTTTTATCCAAACACATCTCTTTTGTATTCCCAGAAAAACAGCTTCAAAAAGCAGGATTCAGGTCCTCTCTTCTATAAATGGATCGCTCTTTGATGGCGATGCTGTTTTTCCAGCACGGTCCAGGACTCACCGCTTTGCCTGCCAGCAACTGTCTTCTCCTCAAGAACCTCTTCTATGGCTGACAGATTATGTGACGACACAAGTGACCTCTTACACAGACTGGCTATACATTATTTAATTTCCCCGTGTGGTCCCACGCTGGCTCACAGAGGGCAGATGAATATGTTGACTGATGAAAATGTCATTTTTGAGGAAAGGAAAGGTTTTCATGTAAGATCCTCAGCAGGACCACCACGGAAGGGGAGAAAGTTATGTAAGGTGATGGGTTTTATAAAGCCACAGTAGATTTAAGATGGAACATAGCAAAGGCTCAGAGGCTTAGAACATCATAGCATTTTATCCGGTTCAAAGGTGACTATACCAGCAGGTTGTTAATTAAAAGTAAAACTTTTAAAGTGTCTGTTATCAATATCTTTTTGTATCAGTTTTATCAGATCATTATGTGTGTGATAACTTTTATAATGCCTGAAAGTGCTTGAGCTCATTCTCATTAGCGTCAGCGCTGCAGTCAGCTGTTTTCAGAGGAAAAGCTCTAAAAGCCCATTACAGGCTGCAGGCGGTGAGGCGAAACAGCTGATCAACACAGTCAAGCATTTATCAATTCAAAACTCACTTACTGTATGGCCGCACAGTGGTGCAGTGATTAGTGCTCCTTCCTCACAACAAGAAGGTCCTGGGTTCAAATACCAACCAGTTTTGAGTTTGCATGTTCTCCCTGTGGGTTTGTGTGGATTCCCCCTGACTTCCTCCAAAAACATGTGTGTGAGGTTAACTGGTGAACCCTGCCCTCGCCCATGAGGGGCTGGGTTTGGCTCCAGAAGAACCCATCTGTACAAACATTCTAAAGCTTTGATTTATGATTTACAGATTGATGTGTTGGAACCTCGAGCAGGCCGACAAGAAAAATAATCCAGTTTCATACCTAAATCGGTTCAAAACAAGACTTACCATGTACTCGATCATTTGTTGATAACTGATTTGTTCCGTCACTAAGCTGTATTTCACAGGTTGCCAAAATGGCCCAAAAGTATCGTTTAGTGAATTCTGGTGACAAGAAGAGAAAAGGTCCATGTAACAAAAAAAGAAGAGCAGAAAATAATTTGGCCGGAAACCATCCGACTCATCTCAGGGATTTTGAGCTTGAATTTTGACCGTTTGCAACAAAGAACATAACTAATGGAATAAATGTTTCCACACATGTTTTTATTTCCTTCTGTTTACCTGTTAAAGGAAGCCACAGCAGATCGTCTCATATTATATTAATATCCTGTCTCCTGTGTTTTTCTTCCTCACTGTAACCACCTGCTTCTCCTCCCTCTCTGCATCCACAAACCTCCTCACTGGCCTTCCTCTTTTTTTTTTCGTGCCCGGCGGCTCCATCCTCGGCATCTTCTTCCACACACAGCGATCATATCTCTCCCACATACATGACTAAACCACCTCAGCCTCGTCCCTCTCACTCTCCCACCAAACTGGCCAGCGTGAGTGGTCCCTGTAATGCACTCGTGCTTCATCCTGTTGATTCTGCCAATTCTGAAAAACCAAGTTCTCCATCGCAAATATTTTGAGAATTTGATTTGTTTTATTGTTTCAGTTTAAGAATCTACAATATTTTTACTTTTTTAATTCTCACTATCAACTATACCTCCATCTTCTTTGCCTTTTTTATTATTGAAAATAATACATTGATTTAAAATTAGTCTGAAGGACACAGGAATTACAATGAATCAGGATGAATTATCAGTACTAGTTTCTGCTTGTAGCCTGCATGAGTTTGAACAGAGGATGAATGTGACCGGCACCAAATAAGTCAGCTTTGTTTAATAGAGCAAAGACAGGCCCTTTCTGTTCGCCCCAGTCCAGCGCACACTATTTCAGGAAAAAGTAGACAACTGCCTTCGGAAATATTTTATTGCCTGTTTGGTCGGAGAGAGGCGATCCTGGACGCTACGTGAGCTTATCGGTTAACCCAGCTGAGGAAACGCAGCCTGCTACACACACACACACACACCGCACATCTTCACCACAGGGTATCTTTGGTTTACAGACCCACAAAATACACGCTTTATTTTTAGCGCCGCGTCTTATCTGACTTTCTCGATATTCACTCGCACCGCCGAGCCGCGGCTGCGGAGGTCTTCACTGACACTGACAGTTAAAAGGTGAGAGGTCAACAGTAAGAGGATGGAGGCTGAACTACTTTGCAGCAGAACTTCATTCATTATTCAAACAGGCTTGTCAGCAAGAGAACATCACTCAGGGAGGATGTAGAGTGGTGTGGGGCCTTGTGGTCATCCGCAGAGTGGAGTAAAACTTTCCAGAGAGACAAACATCGGAACCCCGAACGTTGCGTGCGAAAACTTCTTCTCTGGCGGCATGTCAGGATTTTCATCGCTCACTTAGAGCCGAGATTGAAAAGGTCAGTTTCCAGTTTCAAGCCACCCTTGAAGAAATGGCGGGCAGGACTGAAAAACACAATCAAATTCTGTTGGGTTTTTTTTCTGCACACAGAGAAAGCTCAGCCGAGCAAGGGAAGCTGAACCAACAACCACACAAGAGGAGAGAAGGGTTTAAATAGGAAACACACAGGTGCAGCACATGAGGGTAACGAGCACATGGGGGAAGACGATGGGCTGATTTTCATTTTTACCATTATTTTTGTCTTTTGATGCCTGCTGGATGATTGAACTTCATTTGTTCCATCATTAAACGGCTCTAAAAGTCATTAATCATTTGAAGCAGGTGTGTATTATAGGGATTTGTCGGACCAGGAAAGCAGTGATAATCCTGTTTGAATTGTTTATGTCTTATTTTGCTTCCGGAGCCACAAAAACCTCAATTTAATGTAAAAGCAGTATTTAACTCACAAAAACAGCAAAGAAGGATGTTTATCTGTTTTTAAGGACAAACATGTGAGTTCATCAGGGAAAGGTCTGTGTCTAACAGTCTATCTTTCTACAAAAATTAAACAATTTGAAATGTTTGGGGGAAAATAAGTTATTTTCCAACTTTGTCCTCTTGGCAAGAACATGTTAGTTTGTGCTCAATCACAGTGATGGATTTTTGGCCACTTATACAAGAAGAAAGTATTCAGTTATATTTAATTAACTTTCACACTGTGTGGTCATTCTGAAGGACCGCAGGCCATATGTTTACCACCGGGCTCTTAAAAAAATATATCCTGTAAATACACTGGATTATAATTCTCATAATTTTTGTTACATTTTTTGTTAAATGAAAAACTAATAATAATAAATATTTCTAAATGACACTAAAATCGAAGCTCAAGTAGGAAACATAAAAAGCCAGAAGATTGAAATATTTTGGTGTTTTTAAGTGTAAAAACAAACAACTGTCAGGAAACTAAACACTCGAGTCCGTCTTTAGGCCAACACAACACCAGGTATCACAGTTTCTTCCTGCTTTAATGGTTTACTGTTTGTCTTTTGAGTAATGGTCATCCCATCACTCTTTCCATTAGTGATGGGGTTTGTCACATGATATATGGAGATTGGTATGGTTTACTGCACATATATAAATCATCTCTTTTCTATCTGGTCCATTAGTCTATTGTTGAGTCTGACCGTGATGCTTAAACTATGTTGCAGGAGAGTAAAAGAAAAATGTTGCGTTGCTGAAATATCAGTGGTGTCTGTGATGCATGGATGTTTTAAAAATGTCTCAGACACGATCATGAGTAAAACACACATAAGAGAAACACCATTAATCATTTTGCAGAGATTCAAACTACGATATTTCCCTGGATTGAGATGAATTTGTGCTTAAAGCATCATCTGATGGCTGTGTCGCAGCTCGCAGCAGCTTCCAGACTGAGAAACAGTAATTACCTGAACCTGATCCAGAACCCAACACCTCAGCGCTGCATAGACGAACAGTCAACAACAGGGTTCAATTAACACAAGATCTCCTCCAGTCCCTCCGTGAGGGGCGCCGCCTTGGCCGAGGTAGACAGGCTGAATTTAAAAAAAAGCATCGGGTTACAGACGTGGCGATCAGATCCTCTTGCATTGGTTTTATGGATGCCGGCGGCACGTGCTCACATGAAAGGAACGGTTTGTCCAACTCTTTAAATGAAATGATGAACTTTAAAAAGGGAAAAACCTGAAAAACTCATGTTGGAACCCCATCATCTGCAGCTCTCATTTCACAGCTCTAACCAAACTGAGCTGTGTTCATTCATGTATAGAAACACAAAGCATTAGAAAACTGTAAACAGTTCTGTGTTATCATCAAACCACAGCGAGCCGTGGGGTCCTCGGCTTCGGAGGCAGGTCCGCTGTGCTCCACAGAGATGATGCAGCTCCCCGGGTCAGGTCGCTGTGAGTGGGAGTCGGGCGTGAGGATTTTCCCAGCGGCCCCACCTCTTAACGATCGCCACGGATGAAGTCAGGACAGGGAGCCTGGATCTTTGCTTTGCTCCGTTTGTGTTTGTTGATCTCCTCACTTGTCGGCTTCCCTGAGTGGACTCAAAAGGAGCAGCAGCGGCTGCAGTGGGAGCCAGTGTGTGTGTGTGTGTGTGTGTGCTCCACACACACTCTGTGTGCCGAGCAGAAACTGTCACCGGGAGTTCAGTTCAATTTCCGGATCAATGCGTCCTCCCACGTGCAGAATAACTCACTCACACAAAGGCGATCAATAATGATAGACAACATGAAAAAAAATCTGACAATCTGCTCTTTCTTCATGATGGTGAGAAATCCCACACAAATGTCCAGAAAGCATTAACAGTGACACATCCCTGGAGAATTTGATTCTTTTTAGCGGTGTTTACATAAACACATTTAACAGGGCGTTGCAGAATAGATGCACGTTATTATTCTGGAGGGTGTTGCTCGTCCTAATGAGGCAGAGCCTGAGAGGAGCGGTGGAACCACCCCAGTGTGACATCCAGCACAGCCCCGCCAGATTCCCTACCTTCACAGAGTAATGGCACTCCGCTCCCAGGGGGCTTCTATAAATAAATACGCCGCCGTACACATGTACACACACACACACACACACACAAACCCGGACACATGAAGTTGCACATTTTCCCTCCTTGTCTTTCTTCTTGACCCTGTTATTTTCTCACTCGTTCCTCCCCATGAAGCCTCTGTGCACACGGGTCTTTAAATAGACACCTTGATCTTGTAATTTCTGTGATTGTCTGTGAAGGTTTGAACCTTTCGCTGGGCTACATCAAACTGTTTGGCAGTCATTTAATTTCCCATCATCGCTCCGGCACATTCGGAGGCCATGGTTTTGTTTGTAAATTAGTAGAAGGTGCAGCGGCGGAGTCTGAGGACGGGGGTGAGAATGAGAGGTTTCAAGTACGACAGGCTGACACTGAGCTGATTGGTGTGATCGCACAGTGTCTGCGGAGACGGAAAGTGGTCAGAAGGTTGTGATTTCACTGTTCCTCAAGACCAAAAAAGAACTGCACTTTTATTTTCAATCATAAAAAAAAAAAAAAGATCTGGAATACTTTCTTATTCAGAGTTAGATGGGAAGATAATCTCATATATTCACTTTCTCAATGTGCCTGATATCTTTCTTAATTTTTCAATGATTGTATCCAAATGTTATAACACTAACTCTCCATAATTCCCAGCAGTGTTTTTTCTGTTATTTCCAATAACGACGAGGCAGTAGTGAGTCCTTCAAGAGCACAAGCAAGCTTTTTGTACATTGTTTGTGCTTTTAGGCAAAATGTTTGCTGTGAGTGGAAGCTAATGGATGCTTCATTTGCACATCATAGCACTTGGCATGAAGTAAACTCATCTCAGAAGCCCATTAGCCACTTTCCAAAGAAATCCCTCTGAAGTAATAAGGAGGGAACACAGAGAAGGGATGTTACAGACCGAGGAAGGCCATGATGCCACAAATAATTCTTGATATTTTCTGACAAAAAAAAAATCCCACTTTTCTGCTTCGTTTTGAGTTTGCATGCTTTAAAATAAAATAACAATTGATTCTTTATACCGCCAACCACATATTTATATGATGAGAGAACAGAAGTCTGTTTAAACTCCAGACGTCCAAACTGAGTGTACGGCTGTGTGAAAGGAGGACCACCTTCCCGTCGCATTTGCATGCTAATATTGACGGTAATTATGTGGTGTTCCTGCGGCGTGCTGACTGAGTGGGAACGAATGTTAATTTGTTGTAATGCTCAAGAGTAGCGATTTTCGAGCCGTAGACGAGCCACACGAGCCTCTGGAGATCACTCACAGTGGAACGCGGCGTCTCGCCAGGACGGCGCCATACAGGAAGTGTTGAGGGAGCGGCCGAAAGCGGGATGCCTCCTCGAGTGACTCACCTGAAACCCTGTGGTCACTCGCCGACCCGCAGGTGTTTCTCATTAAAAGCTCCTCAGCATGCAGCTGAATTTGAATGCAGTCCCGAGCGTGACGTGAAGGAAGCACTGAGGCTGATTGTGTGCAGCAGGGGGATTGTGGGAGTTTCAGTCTCTGTACGACTCTCCAGGCAGAAGTCCCAGGAGAGCCTTTCTTCAGTCTTGAGTCTGAGCCAAGTCCACGCTCTCATTTCTCTTGCACCTATACCTCCATCTCCCCTGCACCAACTGGAAATATAGGCCTCATTGAAATAACCAGCATTGTGGGCCAAGCAGGAGGAAAGTAAATAAGTTTTCGGCTGCAGATTAGGAAATTATAGGAAACTTAATGTGCATTTTTTTCTTAACCTATACTTCCTCCACTTGAGAACTTAATAATTTATGCTGGCAAACATGACTGGGTAGCATGACGTGGTCACTGAAAGCCGCAGGTTTTAAGCTCATAATTATAGGAAATTTGTGTCCTCCCCTCTTCATCCTGCGGGTCACGTCTCTCTCTGAAAGTCAGCTCCGTCTCAGGGCAGAACCGAAGACGCTGAGGGTCCCGTGTAAACCGAGCAGCGTGATGCAAATTGAAAGGGTTCGTGATCTGTGCGAAACTCGACTCCTTTGTTGATTCATTAGTGAATTTGTGGTTCCAGACGCAGCTCACTGTGGACCGAAACACGCATTCAGCTGGGGGGGTTGATAGGTGTCACTGCTAATGGGCCAAACCTGAGCAGGGCAGAAATGAAAACTGTTAGCTGGATGAACTGGTCAAGAAACTGAATCCTAACCTGGAAAACATCGACTGGAAAGCTTTGACTGAAACAGTTTATCCTTTCAACAGAATACATCCACTCACATTCATTCTATATTTACAATATTTTTTTGCTGATTAATTCCAATAGAGTTGCAGCCATTTTACTAATTTTGCCAACATCTTTACGACAAACAGCATAATGTTATTTCAAATAGTTCAGTTTGTTTGTCAGAGTGCTGCAGCTGAAATTTAACAAAGCACTACAGCATAATGCCGTCAGGTTTCAAAATTCAGCTAATTCCTGAAATGTGCTGTACTGATATTGTGTTAGATAATAAAAATAAGCATACCTGGGGCATTTAAAGAGAAACTAATCTTTGTTTAAGGTGGATAATGTGGAATTACGTCTGGATGAATGAAGCACTTCTCTGAACTTCTTAATCGTGTCACTGACTTCCACTGTTCTATCAAACGTACATTCCATTCCATTAGTTATCTTCCACACTGGTTTTGATATACATGAATTAATCTTGAGATATTATGCAGCATATTTTCCTTAACTTTACATTCATCATTGTTTCTGTCAGCACTGATTATCTTTGATTTCCGTGAGTGACATTTGCGGCCAGCAGCCACCATCAGGTTCCAGACATGCGGCAGCGCTTTGGGTCACGAACACACCTTTTTTATTTCATACTTTGCTTCACATTACAGTAGATTAGATTTGTGGTTCACTGGTGAAGTCTATTTTTGATTGTTGATAGGGAAACATGCACGCCTACATCCATTTTTATCTTGTTGTGCAATAACTCAGTCACCCACGAGACTCGCGCTCCTCGTTCTACCAGTTTCTCCAGATTTTCTTTTTTCTTCTCTCACATTTTGGATCGAGCCAATTTGTGGAAACCTTTCAAACTGATACAAGATGTTAGATTATTTAAGACACACTGTTGTTTTTTTTTCACTTGTGGGATCATTTCTTCTTCTCTTCACATATTAATGTCGCTTTGAAGGGCAAACCAGTCGTACATGTGTGTCTGTTTGTGTACAGATTTGAAGTTATATCAAGCTGCTAAGTCTTTGCTGCTCTTGAAAGATTTCATTTTCAGCAGAATATATTAAATAAGATAACATGGTGTGTTTGTGTGTATTAGTTTGTTTCAAATTCTATAAGAGAATTCTATATGTTTTTTTTTTATGAGTAGCCACTCAAAACAGAAGCTGAGCATGTGTTTACGCATCGATTAACTGCTAATAAAAGATACAACCTTCTAAAAAAAATGTTTTTTTTAAAGAAAAAATGTTTTAAATCTATGCGCAAAAATCCCAATCTTTTGTGATCAAAATTGATCAATGGGTTGCATTGCCTTGCATACTGAAATGTCCAGGGATTGGATTGGCATAGCTTTTACATGATTGTACTTCTGCTCCTATTTGAGAACTTAAATCAAAAATAATTTCAATGGGGCTCCTTTATTTTATTTTAGTCTAAGATTTGCAGATCTAGTTTTCCGTTGTCTTCTTTTCAATCAAAAGCCCAGTGATCACCACACCCCCACTTCCTCCTTCATCTCATGATGCTCTGGTGCGATGCTCCTCTTCTCGTGGTCATTCTGGGGGTTTGCAGCGGGACGCGGCTTTGAGGATATGCGACGGAAAGACTGCTTATTAGAGCCTCTTAATCAACCCTCTACCCAGATCAAAATCAGTATTAGATGGAAATCCTGGGGGCTTTCCCATGGAAAACTTGGCTCTGTGGATAATGCCAACTGCAGTGTTGCCAAATCTCTCCGGATTTGCTTTCTAATCTGAGTGTGATCTCCCACTTTCCCAGCCTAATGCCAAAAACCGATGAAGGAAGTGCTCGCAGTTCTTGTTGTTAAATATACAAACATACCCGACCATACCGAAGCAACAAAGATCATTTTGTTGTGTGGTGACGTATTCCTGACACACTTCTATGTTTTAACACTTTTTGTTGTCCACCCTCATGTGTGGGAGAGAATAACAAATGCATCTAAAAATAATGACGAGTGTGAGATCTCAGAGTTAAACAATGTCTTTCGTGGAAATGTAAAGAAAGTGTGATAGAAGCGGTTGATCGTGCTCAGCATTTATTGCATTATGGTGTTTCTCTGGCTCTACTGAGTCACTTCACACACTAATCTGGATGGTCGAATTTCAAAATCTCAGTGTTGAAATTACATGTGAACATGATTGCACTCGCAGCCATCAGTAATATCAGAGTATACGACCACAGCAGACACTTCAGAACGTGACAAAAAGGCTTTGCTTTGGGATGCAGGAAAAAAAAATTTATTGTCCTGTAATGACCAGGGCTCAGTACAGCTCCTCAAGAATACATTATCCAGTACAGTAGCTGGTAAGAAGGACAACAGCTGCACAAGCAACAGAGGAAACAGATCAGCAGTGGGAAGGAGAACAGCTGCAAATTAAAAACAGCCCCCTGATTGATTTCTTTCATAAAAGGAAGCACTGTGACGGCCCATCACACAAACAATAAAGTGCTGTTTATCCAGCCTAAAGGATCATTTGATGGGTTGCTGTATGTGTGGCGTGAAAACGGGGCCCAGTTCAGATTAGGTAAACCGAGATCAATCTTAAATGTGTAGAAATGGAGGGGAAAAATATTTCTGTAGAAGTGTTTGTCTGAGGCAAGCGGAGCGAGGGTCAGGAGGATCGGCAGAAGCCGCGTTGGCTGTGTTGTGATTTGGGGTCAGAATGTCCATGTATGGCAGCGATGGGCCGGGGCGGCATGCTTGACTGTCGGCCAGTTTACAGCACGCTGGATGGATATAGGCAGCGTGTGGAGCATCATCAACCAGTCTGACGTTTGTTTAGCTTCTAATTCAGCCGGTGAGGCTCTCCGCCTGGGAAAGTGAAGCGGGAGCACCTTATTATGAGACAGCAGTGTATTTTCTCAGAGGATTATTTTGTCTGGTGTGATTAGATTACCCCTTCACCAATCAGAGGCTGGTGTCTCTCTCTCTGTGTAACGTCTGAACTTTAAGATCCTGCGTATGGCAGTGACATCAAACACAACCCTCCATTATTTAGGGTTTTGTTCCACTTGCAAATCACTGTCAGTCCTGCTTTACACAGCTGGGAACAGTTTGGCCATCCCAGACCGCTGCAGATGATACTCTCTGTGTCACCCGCTTACAAACACCTCTTACTACCAATATTATGAAAGCAAAGCGTGGACTGAGTACAGAGAGCAAACCTTCACGTCAGTCACCCAATCAGATTGGACATACATTAGAGGATGTTTTATTATTCCTCCTACTTCTCCTTGTGTTCATGTTTTTTTCTTCAAATCACAGTCTAAAAACATGCATGTGCTGACTACATTTCACACAGGTGTAAATGTGTGTATAACGTTCTCCGTGTTGACCCTGCGATCGGCCGACAGCTGGTCCTCGGAGCGTCCCGTCAGACTTCATTGTCTGCTGGGTTTGGCTCCAGCCCAGGATGGACGGATCAATGATGTTATTCTGTCTGCAGCACTGCCTGAATGGTGTTTGAAAGTTATTTCAATTGCACTGATATTTGCTTTTGTTGAAGTAAACGTGTACAGGAAGAATGCCTATGTGTCAGGAGCTTTTATAACTGAGCAAATTGGGTGTCAAAAGTGGAATTTCAACTCACAGCCAATCATTCTTATATCCTACAAAGGCTTTTATTTTGCTGAAACACATTGTCAAACCTGCATTCAGCAAATAATCACTTCATGAGTGAAACCAAAGCGAACCTGTGCAACAAGCCAGAAAACTACCAGTCATCCCTCCATGAGTGTCGTGTGCTGATGGGAAATTGGAAATTGCAGTTCTTCCTCTCTGATCCCATTTGCCCTGGCCTCTGCTCTCCATGGTTTTTGTGAATATCCTCCCCCATCTGTGAAATAAATTGTAAAAAGTCTGGTGTCATCATTGAAACTGTCAGCTGGGATGTGCGCCGAGCCGCAGCAGTATCCCAGTGAGGAGGAGTCTGTCAGGTCATGTGTGTGTGCATGTGTGCATGTGCACATAATGTATATATGAGGAGGGAGCGGGGGTGTGAGGGAGGCCAGAGATGGGTTAGCCTGCTTCATTTCCTCCCTGTAAAAATCCCCGCTTCCGATCACAGAGTGCACAAATCCCGGTCCAGCCAGTCGCGCAGCTCGCATGCAGCTGCCCGTCATTGTTTGCACTCGCCATATGTTGCGGCAGACGGCTGTGCACGCTCCTCTGTCTCATTACAATCTCTGCCCGCTCTTATTACTGCATGACTGAAAGGCGCCGTGACGCTCCGGCGTGTGCCGAAAATCTCCCGTTCTCACATTTCATTGTAAACACAGACACACAATGTGTTGTATAGTTCACTCAATGTAAGCATGGTTTGTTCCCACTGTGCCCTCTTGTTCTTTTTAAGCCTGCACCGACAGGCATTACGGCTTTTTTCCTGCTATCTTGGGCTTCTGAGCTCAGAATGAATGTTCGTTTTAAAGGTTAGACTCCTCAAGACTGTTCTCGTGCCAAATGTCACCATTTCTTTCCTTCTTTCTTTGTCACTCAACTAACTTTTAACATTTTATTGAGATATTGAAAACATATAAAGGTATTTTTTAAATTATTTTTTCTGCCTGTTGCCTCGGGGCTGTACGTGGCAGCTGTATATATTATACGCTATATGCTGCACTTCAAACATCCTCTGCTCTGGGATTCTTTCTGCATTATGTATCTCTGACCCGGCACTCCCAGGGAGGACGAGTGGGCGTCTTGTGCTTTGAGTGTGGTGGTATCCAGAGGACGAGTTCGACAACGGGGAGCACGGCGAAGAGACTTTTAGCACTCTGAAACAGATGTAGGACACACACTGTAGGAACAGAGGGACACGGTTTGGTTGTTGGTGGTCAAGCAGGAAATTTATTACAAAATGATTTAAAAGAAACACTGTTTGTTTGTTTTTTTTAGATTTTTTGTTAAAGGAAAAAGTATCTGTTCTTCTTAAATTAGGTCAAAAACCAGGCACCACTATTTTCAGCAGTTTTCAGATTTTTCTCTTGTGCCACCATAAACAAACACTTGATCCCTTTTCAGATGCATCATCTTATATCCACGACTATCATCTTTAAGAAACACTTCATTATCGAACAGATTACTGCCGACTTTCACCATTTTCAGAATCAACTGGCAATAACGTAAATAATTATCAATATTGGGATTTATTCTGTATTTTAAACCTAAAAAAATAGCTTAAGTGGGTTAAATTTTAAAAAATGGGGCATTTTTGTTACTTCTCAATCAATTAATCAATCAATCAATCAATGATTAATAAAAGACGAAGTGTTCGGCAGAGCAGTGCTGCTGTTTTTTAGCAAACAGACAATTTCCTGCAACCTAAAGGCTTCAACGTACAGCAACAGAGTTTTGTCTTATTTCATCACTGCACTTTTATTATATTCAGTTCCAAAGAATACACATACGTACTGAATAATTCTTTTACCCGGAACATTTTTTTTTATTTCATTTTGATAATGGTTTCCTGAGAAAAAACTTAAAAAATAGCCCGCATGGGAAAAGCCTCCCAAACACGTGAGAACGCTAAATGGAGAGGGGAAACCTGCCATTAAGGAGTCGGACATTTAGTGCTGAGTCAGCTGGCTGATCATCGCTCCACGGAAGAGGCTGAGGCTCAAACGCTTTTAAAACGAGACTCTGGGCGGTTTCCGTCCACGTGCGTTCGCCTCTCTCTCTGCAGATTTCCATACTGAGCGGGCGGCGTCAGATGAAGCCCACTGAATGTGCCATCTGGCTTCACGACCGACAATCAGCTCATCATCCGTCGCTGAAGCAGACATGCCTTCTTATCCAGACAGAGACGGATGTGAGATATTCACAAGTGAAACGGACAACGGAGATGTGCAGGGAGAAAGAAGTTTGCTCTGACGTGCGTCCAGTGGCATCATGGCACGTTCTATAATTACAACCCAGTGAATTTGTTGCCATGGTTACAGTGAGTGGTGGTCCTGGCACAAAGGAACCCGTTCAGATAATTTTAGTTTTGATGCACCGGTAGATTCACACACACAGAGTTTCCCTGCTACAAGAGAAACTAAAGGAAATGCTGGTGCAACTTCAAACCTCACATACAAATAACACATGACACTGTTGTCTCTCAGAAATATTTAGTTTTTTTCTCTAATGGAGATAAAGAACAATCGATAACACTTGCACCTCTGTGCAAATATCAAATTTCAGTGGGAACAAAACCAAGAGTCTAAAAAAACAGGATGATGAGTTTGGATTTCTCACACAGATTTTTGAATGTGAGTATTTGAGTTACTGAAACTTGTTGAGGTTCTTTTTTTTTTTTTTACAATGGATGTGCATCCTGTCAAAACCAGGATTTCAACCTGGGTTCCCTACAATCAATGCCAAGCTTTCACCTGATCCGTCCGTCACCTTCTCTGAGTATATTGGATTTATTTGTGCATCTTGGTGAAGAAGAGAGCTGTGGAGCTGATCCCAGCTGACAACAGGACAGAGCAGGATGCAGCCTGGACGAGTCACCAGCAGAGAAGACAGACAACCACTAAGAATATCGTGAACTCTAACATATTTGGGCTCAAATAAAATGACTGTTCTCTTGCTTTATATTTATACAGATTGTATTAATCTTGCCATCAATCTCAACCAGAGGAGGAGAATTTGATTAAAATGTATCAATATGTAAATAATTTGGCAGTGTATTTGAATGTGATTACACACCTGCGTGTCAGATTTCCTGTCTTGGATGGTGTTGATCGTCCAGTTTTGGAATAGCAGTGTAGATAAGATGTCAGGTAGGCTGTGGTCAGCGATCGGGCCTCTCCAGTTTCAGACGGTCCTCCCGGTAAGCAGACCAGCGCTGACACCCAATCATGCCACAGGAAGCCAGCGACATGCGGCCTTTATGGTAAACACCTACCAGGCGAGCAGCGCCGCAGTCGGGGGTCACTGCTTACGGGAATGGGTGAATGTTAATCAGCTGACAGCAGACACCACATCAGTACAGGCACTTCGTCGGCCAGCTGATATCTGCATGAGTTCAAAGTTTTAACTGATTCCTGGAAGATCTTTCCTCTCAGTGAGAACAGAGGTGGATTAATGAAGCAGCCAGACTGAGCGAATGAATGGAGTGCGTTTGTTTTCCCTGCTCCGATGTGTAAACCTTAGTTTTCTATAGCTGGAGTGGAAGCTTAGCGCACCGAGCTAAGAACACAGCAGTGGTCATATGTAATCAGAAGCCTCTGCCGGGGTAAATAATCACCAGCTGCTACTGGATAGTGGTGTCTTATGGCGGCTGTTTCTCTCCAGGCTGCCTGTGTCTTCAAGTTGATTACCTTCTCCAATTGTAATTAAACTTGACTTGGCGGACATATTAATTACAACAAGCTGTTGCTACTACTTTCTCCTCCGGTACAGACTGTCCTGTGTGTGTATAACGTCTCAACACCACAGTTCAAAAAAGAAAGGAAAAATTGTCAACAGTGGTGTTGTTTTGCGCCACGCTGCCAAACGGTACATTTTTATTGAGTTGGTGGTAATTCAGCTTGATGAACTCTCTTTTCTTTTTTTTTTTTTTTTCATTTGCTTGCCAGCACCGTTGCCGGTTTCAGAGTGAGCAAAGTCCATAGCAACGAGAGACAGCTTGAGCTCCAGCCTGCAAAAAAAAACAAGCACTGAGAACAAAGCCAGATTTTGAGTACTTGTCATTTTCCCCTGGGCGTGATGTGTCTTTGCTGATTGGAGAGAACCGACTTTTGCCAGTGTGCCGCGTTTTTCAGCACATGCACACAAAAGAACACCTTTCCACTTTCGGTAGCCAGGACGTCTTCTGGCTTTGCTGAGGTTTATAAGTAGATATAAACATTAACACACTCAGCCAGACACACACGTACTGGCATTTTAGAATCATTAACTAGCCTCAAACACCTGTTTTCTGCACGTCACCTTTCATCTCATGCTCCATCTCTTGTTCATTACGCACTTTGGCTGTTCAAGTCTCCAAAGGATCTCTTAATAATGTCTTTATGAGCCGTACGGCATCTGTTCCCACAGCCTGCTGCCGTGTTTTTGTCCGGGTCCACCTGAGAGGACAGGCGCTCCAGATGCTTCAGAGTCAAGGTTTTTCTGCTGCGCAGATGTTTCGTCGAGGGCGATGGCACTCACAGGGCAGCAGCGCTGCTGCTGATTTGTCCGTCAGCCACGGGGAGCAACCTTATTCCGGTCTCTCACCTCCTCGCTTCCCTTTTTTTTTTCATTTTGTCATGTCACCTTTCTGCTTTTCATCGATCTCTCTCCCTTCATCTGTCGTATGTGCCAAAAAAAAAACAGCCAGAACTTTGAAAAGCAGACATTTTGCTTCAGTGGGTTTTGATATTGTCTGACATTGACATGAGGACTCATAAAAACTTGAATATTTGTTCATACTTATTCATGAAGGCTTTGTTTTACCTTTATATTGTTGATTTTGAACATTTTTTTCATGAAATGTAATTCTCTGACAAACAAAATTTTAAAAAGGTCTGACAGTTAACATTACACCCTTACATGACACCTGAATACTGGATTTAGCAAAGTGCAATACATACTTATTTTATCATTTATAACTTCAAAAATCAATGCTTTGATTGAACTGTAAGGTTTATTGAGTCATACTGTGCTATAACAAGTGAAAATGGGCATGCTGTCACTTGCGCCATTATAAAGTGTGTAGCGCAAATGCAGGAGAATGCTTTTTATATAATAAATAAAGGAAAATAATTATTGACGAAAAGCATTGATCACTTGTAAATACTGTTATGTGACTGCGATGCAGAGCAGAGGCTTCGACTGTCATCAGTTTAGTTTCAGTTTGACAGAAAAAGGAAGAAATTTGGAAATTACAAGCAGATAAAGAATAAAAGCTTCACTATAATTGTTTTTTTTATAAAGAAATTTTAAAATACAGGAAGAGTTTGATGCCAGCATTGTGCATGATGGATTCACAGCAGCTCGATAAGCTGGCAAAAGCCATACATCAGTGCACACACACACACACACACACACACACACACACACACACACACACACACACACACACACACACACACACACACACACACACACACACTTAACGCACTGTGTTTGTGTGCCACATCATTTTAGCACCACCTTCACACTTTGAAAAGGACAAATCCTATGAGTAGCCGCGAGCTCAGTGATCCATCTCGCTGTCTTCTCCTCAGTGCAAAGCACAGACAGACACTGGCTTCCTGCTTTAGACTCTGAGGTGGGACAGAAAAGGTTGTTCAGCAAGGTGAAACATGCAAAAGAGGCAAAACCACATCTGTGCAGCACACAGGAGGTCTTGTCAGTGTGGGAGAGGCTTAATGGCTTCGCTTTTTCAGCTCACATCCATGTGGGTGAATTCGAGGAATCGTGTCACTGGAAGCTGTTCGCTGCTTTCAAACACTGAACATCAGACTTTTATTCTCCATAACGGAAAAAAAAAAGGTTTGGCTCATGTGTTTTGTGAGAGAGTGCAAGGATTACTGCCTTGTGTTTTTATATCATGCTTGACATTTGTGATCATGGGAAACTTCTGGAGGTGAATCATCAAATGCTTCATTTAAGATTTAAGAGTTATGTCTTCTGTGACATTTTTAATTAAGATAGCTATTAATGTGTATTATGTATCCAATAAAATACACAAAAAATAAATGCTTTAAGATCAAAACTGTATAACCTAAAAATCTAAACAATAATTGTCCAGATTTCGACTAACTACCTGCTGTAATTAGCGAAGTTATACAATAATGACGTAGAAAATAAGCAGCTTGTTTAAGTATCTTCTTAAAAATTGCAACAAAATAAATTCTGCCAACCCCTGTACTATCTGCTGTTTACATCTGTCTCTTAACTTTAACAGCTGCTCTCACTGACAGGTTTTCTTAAATAACTGATGACATCCGTTTCTAGTATTTGGTTTTCTTTAAACAACTTCATTGTTTCAATGAACCAAGATACTAAATTCAAATTTTTACGTTTCTAAAAGATAATAACATGTCTAAATGTCCAAAAGTATGTGTATGAAGTGATTTAAGGGCGATATTTAAATTATTTCATATATGTACATGTTGACCAGGTCATGCTGTTAAACAGAACATTGATTTTGTGGGTTCAGCAGCATAAATATGCATGAAGTTTGGGATTCGACCAATGACAATTTCATAGACTGACTTTATGGTTTGGTTGCTCATCGTCAAATATTTGATTAAAAACATGATGAATTGACGAGGCAGTGGATTGATTCTGTTGTTCTGATGTAAGCCTCGATCAGAAACTATTGAAAACATGTCACTATGTGACACAGGCCTTCATTAACGTGAACATTGACGAGGCGGTTTATATTTAGTCAATGCACACAGCTTCCTTTTATGTTCTATGTCTTTTTTTTCCTTATTTGCTCTTCACTACCTTGGACGCCATAAGTTATGACTGACGACTGATTATGAGAATTCAGTCTGACATACTGTACGTATTCAGCCACTGACTCTATCACTCTATTTCTCAGCACACACACAAAAAAATCTATATTTGTTTTATGTGTTTTTGAGCATTATAAGCTGGTGGCCCAGTTTAACTCTTTATCAGCCAAGTGACACTGAGGGTCTCCCACAGTTTCTTGTTTCTGCAAACAGACAAATTGATAACATACATAACAGAAGATGACTGCATTTTAAACATTTTGATGTTACTTTTGTGATATTTCCTGAATTTTGCCCGTGTAATCGAGGTCAGCAGTAATCAACTGTAACTGCAGACTACTGTAGTTTAACTGCCTTAGCAGAAATTTTCAAGAAAAAGAACGTCCAGAGGAAATCTTACTACTGTTTCTCCGTCATTTCCACTCGGGCAGGAAGGATTTTCCACTTTGTTTACTGCCAATACAGTTCAGCCTTTCTCCTCCTGTGGAGTTTCTGCTAAAATCAAAAACCTGATCCAGCCTCCCACAGCAGAACCAACAGCAGCCTCTGTAGGATGGTCAGCTGCAGCACACGGGCACAGAATGCACTTATTTGCGAGTCACAGAAGGAGTACAATAAGAGGATTAGAGATGCCATCTTGTGCGCAACATATCCACAGAAAATAAAAATAATGAGTGAGTCATGGGGTGACGTAATACTTCAGCTCATGTGGTGAAAAGGCCAAATCCAGCTAGGAGGAGATCGGACGAGTGAATCAACACTTCACACTGCGTGACGCAAGGGAAAGCCCTAAATTATGGACAAAAAGACAATGGCACTTTGTTCCTCCTCTCATTTGTTCTCAGACTGAAATGTCACTTGTGTTTCTTGTGTCTCTGCTTTTATTAATAATCCTCACACGCCTCCGTTCTTTATCGAGCTCTCTCTTCTCTCTGCTCTGAACGCTCTCTCTCTCTCCTCTATCTCATCTCTCCTGGCTGCTTTCCCCACTGTTCAAAGCTGGCTCTGTCCTGAAAACTTGTGATGACTTATATGTTTCCATGGCTTTTGATCTAGCGCCACCATCAGGTTAAATTGTCTTAAAACGGCAGTACTCTGTGTTATAGCTAAATGCCCTCTCATGTGGAGTTGCAGCAGTTATCCTTTAAGTTCTAACTTTATGAAGCTCATATTGCTCAGACATTCTAGAGATAGAGTTGTGGTCATGTTCCCAGTGGAGGTCAATGTGTGAAAGGTGCTGACAAAGTTTAGTCAACCTAAAAGACTGCTGAAGCTGTGAATTTCTTTTTAAATAGGAGAATTCAAAGTATAACTCAATTTGAAAGAAACTTCAGCTTCATTTAGTGTTCACCTTTGAGGTATAGTTTACAGTGGTGTCCAACAGGATTGTGATATATTGACATTTCCTATTTTTTCCTGACAAACCAGTGATTTACATAAGAGAAGCACAATATTAGAAACTACAGTTGAATTAACGCATAGTTGGAAGAACTGTTTGAATTTTATGAAAGTTTAAGCAGACTATCCCTCGATCCTGATGGAATACTCACTCTCTGGGAAAGGCCTCGTCAGGTATTCATAGGAACTCGTGTTTCTCCTCGCTCTCTCTCTCGATGGAGCATGCGGCAGGCCCCGGGGTGGTGAAAGCGGTGTGAAAACTAGGCTGCCTCTCGGACCCTGCAGACGGTCATGGCCCAGTGAGGACCCACTCATGCACACCTTTTCCAGGACAGCGCGCACTTCAGGAGGATATTAAATATTCAGTCTCCTGCCTCTCCACAGGCCTGTGGGGAAGGAAGACCTGGGGCCAATTACTGAGCTGCGTGTGTGTGTGTGAGTGTTATAGGCACATGATTGTCTGCTTTAAATTTTTTTGTGTATTTGAGTTGCTGCCATGATTTTGCAGAAGCGGCAGTGGTCTCCAGCATATTTATCTTCTGTTTATGCAGAGAGGAAGGGGGGCGGGTTGTCCCCATGACCCCTCTTCTTGTCATTAAGAGCTAATGAGGTTATACAAACCAACCAGAAGCCTTTCAAACAGGCATCTGCTTCCTAGTACCCCGTTAAAAAATGTGATCATCCAATTGTATTTTAGCTTTTGGGGAGGAGGGGCTCAAAAACACACATTAGTTGTCTCTTCCTGTCTTCCTGCTCTGCTCTATCAGCAAAATATAAATATTAATATTGAGCGTCCTCATCTGGGATAGAGTGTACCTCATTGCCTAACTTGGGAAACTCACAAGTTGATGTTGCGAAGCACTGAGTGAGCTTAATGCAGCGTCTGTTTGTCATAGGTTTGTCATCGGTCGACATTTCTTTATCTCTCTCAGCCTGAGTCTGTGTGTGTCTCTGTAGTGAGATCACTTCCCTGTAATCTCCTCTTTGTCTGACCCCACTTGGCTTACTCTGGAGGTGGAGGGAGGGGAAAGGTGAGTAAGAGAGAGAACTTGATGGGAGGTGGAGCGGGTCATCCTTCAGGTGTTCCCTTTACACAACGCACCAAGCACGCCAAGGGTTCGGTTTCAGCGCTGTCTTGGCTATTCAGCATGATTTATGAACTGGACGGTAGCCTGGTTAGATCTGATAACTGAGGTTTCCACAAGACAAGCCATTACTGTGTGTTTGTTCCTTCAGCAGATTTGGAGATTTAGAATAGAAGTACTTTATTAATGCCACAGGGAAATTCTTCTAGCATAGTTCTACACAGAAAAGGACATCAAATAAATGGCACAGAAGTTAAAAATATCAATACAATAGAATAAGATTAAATAAATAATGTAAAATATTAATATATACAGAGTTAAACAGTGAACAGAAGGGGGTGAGAATCACTGCTCAAATTGGACTTCATTTCGAACCAGATCCTCCAGCATAGAGTTAAACTCCACCCCCACCACTTCATTGGTCTTTCTGATGAGTTTATTTAGCCTATTTTCTTTTCTTTCTTTTTTTTTTTGTCAACCACCCTCACAGGATAGCGCTGGTCAACACAGACTCAGAACATCTCCAATGTAGTGTTGAGCAGACATTGAAGGACCTCAGGAAATACAGACGGCTTCGGTCCTTCCTGTAAAGGGCTTCAGTGTTCTTAACCCAGTCCAGTTTATTGCCAGTATAGACAGGGCTGTCAGCATCAAATCTATTAAAAAAAACAGCTTGAGTTCATCAGTGTTGTCCCCAGACCCAACTCTCTCTCTTGGTGGACTTTCAGTAATCTGTTCTGGTCCTCGTGCCATATCAGACCTCTATCATTCTGTTCTGCTGGAGCTTCCCCTGCATCTTCCACCTATATTTATCCTCCTCAGCCTCTCTTATCTTTGTCTTCACCTCCTTCAGGATTTCCTCACCTCCTCCTTGTCTTGAAGGTCATCTTTTTTCCTTTTTTCTTTTTTTTTTTTTGAGGATAGCTGCGGTGTGGTTTGTTGTCCATGGCTTGTCGTTAGCATAACAAAGGATTGTCCTGGTTGGGATGGTGTTATCCACACAGAAGGTGATACATCCGGTGACACATTCTGTGAGGCTATTGATATCCTCACCATGGAGATCTCTAATCAACTCTGTGATCACCACCTCTCTAAAAAGTACTGGAAATTCTAGCTTCTGCTTTTCCCTTTTCCTTGTGTCTGGAATGACTTTCGGTGTTTCGCCCTCCTGAGTGTGATTACCCAGCAGCACCACGAATAGGTTGCATCTGATAGTTTTCATCCATCATTTGGTGTCTTGTGGGATCCAAAACAGGGGGCAGGCTATTTCAGGGACTGTGCTTATAGAGTTTGGTTCATTTGTGTGCCCTTTAATTCACTGTGATAAGTAAGCTATCTGGCTGCTAAAGTTTAAACTCCTTCAGTTTGGTCTTCCTCCTGTCCTGTCCTGTCTCTCGGCCGGCTCTCTCTGATTTTAGTCCCTCTCTCTTCAAATGCCATGGTAGATCTACGAGCAGCCACCTGTCAAGATTAATTAAAGCTTACTGAGAATGATTGGTACCAAAGAATAATCCCACTCGCTACTCAACCGGGGACACAGCCTCTACAGTGACCTTGTGTTGGATTTCACACTGACTCCAGGACAGTAATAATAGGTGTGGCACACATACGCAGGCACCACTGTGCAACCTGGTTAATCCCCAGCGCTGTGACTAGACTCCATTGTACTCAGCAGATTATATCATTAGTCAGTAGCTCAGTTCTTCTGAGGTTTCCAGTGGCCTTCCAGTAAGATTTTCTTGCCAGATATGATGAGCTTTGTAAAATATGTCAAACAATGTGGTTTTTGAACCCCAAAGGATTGCAGCAGGCTGAATAAAAATAAAGGAAGAGACACTGAGGAAATGTTACGAGGACTTTAAAAGGGCATCAGTTTATATTGACAGTACCGTCCTTTGTAATGTGGGATTCCGAAACGAAAAACGCATCTGTCTCAGAGTTTATACTGGCCTGCTTTACAATATAGACATGAAATTTACAAATATTTGCTTTTTGATCGGTGACTAAAAGAGCCACATCAGAGTCAATCATCAAAATCAGTCAATACTTTAAAGAAAACACAGAGTACACATCTGTGTTTTGATCAAACCTCAGTCAGTGCAAACAATGCTAACATGCTAATGCTGCTCAACAGCTTAATTTAAAGTTATTTGCTAATCAGTGGTTACCCGAAAGTACATCTGATATAGAAAAATACAAAAATCACTGAAATCATTATGGCTGACTGGTTGAGTATGGTATGAATTTCCCAAAACAATTGATTTTTTTAAAAATGTTTTTTTAACATTTCCCCTGTTCTCCTATTTCTTCCAGATCCTGGCTATCATCTCCATCCTCTTCATCGTGCTGTCCACCATTGCCTTGTCTTTGAACACCCTTCCGGAGCTGCAGGACACTGATGAGTTTGGCCAGTCGACAGACAACCCACAACTGGCCCATGTGGAGGCTGTGTGCATCGCCTGGTTTACCATGGAGTACCTGCTGCGATTTCTGTCGTCCCCCAACAAATGGAAGTTCTTCAAGGGTCCTCTGAATGTCATTGACCTGCTGGCCATCCTACCGTACTACGTCACCATTTTCCTAACAGAATCCAACAAGAGTGTGCTTCAGTTTCAAAACGTCCGACGTGTGGTTCAGATTTTCCGAATCATGAGGATCTTGCGCATCCTGAAGCTGGCCCGTCACTCCACAGGTCTTCAGTCTCTGGGCTTCACTCTCAGAAGAAGCTACAATGAGCTGGGCTTGCTCATCCTCTTCTTAGCCATGGGTATCATGATATTCTCCAGCCTAGTGTTCTTTGCTGAGAAGGATGAAGAAGACACCAAGTTCAAAAGTATCCCAGCGTCCTTCTGGTGGGCGACCATCACGATGACCACAGTAGGCTATGGCGATATTTACCCCAAAACCTTGCTGGGAAAGATCGTCGGGGGTTTGTGTTGTATTGCAGGAGTACTGGTGATCGCCTTACCTATTCCCATCATTGTCAATAACTTCTCTGAGTTCTACAAAGAGCAGAAGCGACAGGAAAAAGCCATCAAAAGACGAGAAGCCCTGGAGAGGGCTAAGAGAAATGGCAGCATCGTCTCTATGAATATCAAAGACACTTTTGGACGCGGTGTGGAGCTCATGGATGTGATGGTGGACAGAACTAGTGAAAAGAAGGAGAAAGAGCACGATAATCATGTGTCTCCTATTCCAGAGAGAGGCACTCCCAATCTCAAGCCACAGACGAGCCACAGCAGCCCAGCGAAGACCCTGGAGTCCAGCCATCAGGAGCAGGCCAAGCCGTCCGGCAGCCCGCAGCATCTCAGCGCACAGAAACTGGAGGAGATGTACAACAAGATGGCAAAGACGCAGTCTCAAACTGACCTCAACAGCAAGGAGAAGGGAATCCCGTCCAAATCAGCCCGGCAGAAAGCCGAGATTGAGATGGGAGCCATTCCTGCTGAGGCCTTCTCGACCACAGCGAATGCAGTGACGGACATGAAGAGCATGTCCAGCATCGACAGCTTTATCAGCTGTGCCACCGACTTCCTTGAGAGCGCTCGCTTTTCCCAGAGCCCCGGCAGCAACGTGACAGGGAGGGTCAGCACCAACCCCAGCCTGGAGCCCACCTTGGAAAATGAAAACGAAGGATCGCAGGGCCCTCTGACGGGGGAGCTCGCCAAGTCAAGCCCATACTGTGACAGCCCCGCAGGCCCGCGCTGCAATAACCCGCTCAAAAGCCGTTCGCTCAGGGTGAACTTCAGAGGCGGCGAGGATTCGGGGACGGGAGTCGCCTCGGACAGCTCATCTGTTCAGAGCCCCGAGGCGTCCGTCTACACCACCGCCAGCAGCAGGACGCCCAGCAAGAGCCCCGAGAACGCACGGCCCGGCATCTTCACCTTCCACGACACGTCCATCAACAAGTTCATTGATGCTGACACCGATGAGGAGGAGCACCTGCACGACGGTTCGAGCACCAATGCAACCCAGAGACTCCTGGAAAGAGCCAGCCCCAGAGGCGGCCATCGCTCCAGCTTCCAGCAGGGCGCCAACCACACGGCGGGCCTCCAGAGGAAGCTGGGGAACAGCACACAGCCATTAGAGGGGCAGGAGAACCACGTGGCTCAGGAACTACAGCCGCTTCAGGGAGAGCAGGGTCACTCTTAACTCTTCAGGTCACAAAAAGAAAAAGAGACCTTGAAGGAAACTGAAAGCACAGTGAACTTCCCAAAAATATGAAAGGCACTGATAACTTTATTTCCTGAATGAGTGAAGAATTCAGAATCCTTCTCGCATAAAAACACAACAGCTGTGGACAGCGGGGAGGGGTTTGTTCTGCCCGTTTCTTCCTTCCAGTGACTCTTGAATATTTAACATAAGATTTCAAAAGGTTATGAAAATGAAAGTGAATGCAGTCTGATTCTTTTGATCATATACATTTATACATTTTCTTTTAGCCCATACGGTTATTTAATAATTACCACCTAATTGCTAGAGCACAGTATGTTGTTTTTATAAGCAAAATAATACCTTACCACTATAGCAAAGGCTGCCAGTAGCAAAACCACGAAGGGCATTGAAACATGGCACATCATGGTCGTTGGAGGGGAGATTTTTTTTTTTTTTTTGTCTGTACACAAAGCATATATTACTACTGGGACATGTGTAGTTTGCTTCTTTTGACGACTTTCTTCAAAATTGGCCTTAGTTCATGTTATTTATGTGTTTTATGGATGTGTGAGATAAAACCACAGATGGATTGTACATGCATAGGCCTGTGTCTGCAATTATTGATTCCAACGTGTAGTCCACCCTTCACGCAGTGTTTTGCGCTCTTCCGTCTCATTTGTGGCTGTTAGTTGAATCAGTCTCTCTGTTAGTGTCTTTTGCTCCTTTGTATTTTTTACTGCACAGAATTACACTTAGGATGATGCAAAAAAAAAAAAAAAAAAAAAAAAAGACACTGTGAGACTGCAACCACACGTTTTGTTCCTGTTGTGCCCGACTGCTAGCAAGAGAGAGCACCTTAATGTGGTCATCGTTTGTTTTGGGAACACAGAACTGAAAAATGTGTTATTCCTTCTTGTTCACTTGTTTTGTTTGTTACTAAGTGTATGTGTTGTGTCCCTATACATCGGTTTATTTGGAGTTCTGTCGGAATGTGAAGGAAGGAGACGCCATTCCTGTTGTAGCCGATATACTGAACTTTGCATAAAAAGATTAAAATGAGCATCACTATAACTGGAAAGACAGCAGAGAAAATCTCACAGATTTTCCATGTTGATCTGCCAGTTCTGTAGGCGTGTGAATATTGTATATGTATAACTGCAGAAGTAGAGTCTATGATGAATAATACACATTTATTGTACAAGGTAAAGATTTAAATAATCTATATTTTTAAGATATTTTCTAAAAGAATAAACTCTTAGATGGACATATTGTGCTAATCTCAGTTTTGCATTTCAGTGTAAGTACTGCATTATTTTGATGGAGTTGCATTAGACAGTATACTGTTGTAGGTACATTTCTATTGTTTGCTACTGTCTCCCTGTAATCGTCCCCCCCCCCCCCCCCCCCTTGTTCTTTTGTGCAATGTGAAGAACCAAAGACTTGTTCTTTCTAATAACTCCTACAGACAGTAGTTAGTACTTTATCTCATAAGTGTAAGCATTCCTTTTCTGAACCACAGATACAGACATATTTCAGGGATTCACATTTGCTAGTTTTCTTGGGACAAACAAGCCAGAGAATGCACCGTCCTCCGAGGAAGACAACTGTTGATGAAAAAAAAAAAAAAAACAAAAGTTGAGAAATGAAGAGGCCTAATTAGATTATTTATCTTGGCAAGTGGTCTGCTTACGCTGAAAGATCCAAAACATTGTGCTGATGTGAGCCAGCATGACGTCTCTCGTAATCTTGAAGACACTTCACAGCTGTACACACTCTGCCACTCAGGCGCAGGAGCAGCAAGGTGCCGCATCCAGCCTGTGGGCCGCTTTAGTTCCACCCAGTATTTCCCATCCTCCTTTTCTCAATGCACCTTTGAGTCTGGGTGTGCATGGTGCTCCCATGCTGTCTCACAGTGATCGTGCAAGCATGGTTTCACAAGATTACTCAGCAACATATCATGCAAGCGAGCTACAAAGCAGACGTTTATTAGTCACGAAAGTTTAGGCCTAAACAATATATGACTATTTACTCTACAATAGTTTGGAATCATAATACAATTTATTAGTTAGATATTTATGTGCCTTTGATTTTAACACCCCCTACCATGCACTCTTAATCTGATGCAGTGCCCCGCTGTATTAAACAAACTGTCCAGGAACTAAACACACTGAAAACTGGGTCATGATCTTGTCAGGCTGATATGTTAGACATCTGCCATCCTCCGGCTAATGTTTTGTTTTTTTTTTTTTTCCGTTGCGGTTACCCTTACACGCTCCAAACATTTACATGAAAAAGACCCAGTCTGCAAAAAACAAACAGGTGCAGACAGTGAACAAACACCGTTTCCATGGTGATGCTTGAGAAGACTGGATGATTCAATTTTGAGGCAAGCAAGTAGCCTAATTTGAAGAGTCCTTAAAGACAAACATATAGCGTATTGCAAACACAGACGGCTTTTCCACTGCATTCTCTCGTTCATCTCAGTGGTTCCCTGCTCATCTGTGACTTCAGTGTGGTGGAGCCTGAATCAGAACTTATGGAAACAGAAAACTGGACCGAAGAACCTTTTAATCGGACTGCCGTGTCACTCTCGTCTTTTTTTTTTTTTCCTCACTCAACCTTTTTTTGGGAAACATTTCAGCAAATAAATGAAGGTGAACACATGCCTGAGACACAGGTGCCACTGCGACGATGGCGTCCGAGCACTTCGGCAGCCCATTCCTGAAGGAAGTGGGTGTGAGATGTGAATGGGACAGGAACAAGTGTAGCGTGAGAGAGACGGCCGTGCAGCAGGACCGTCAGCCTGCTTCCAGATGACGTCTGGCTGTAGCACTCCTTCACCTCATGTTCTGCCTGAGCCCACAGAACTCTCTGACACAGAGACAAGACGATCACTCAAAACAGAGCTTTGACAGCATGTTTTGTTATTTCGTGGTTGGAGAGTAAAACACTCCTGTCGTAACGTTCTGTATTTAAGAAACACGGACAGATTGTGTGCGAGAGAGCGTTTCATTTACAAGTGCTTGAGTCTTTTGTGCAGAATGACAATGCAAAAAAAAAAAAAAAAAAAAAGAAAGTCTGCTGGGTTGAAGCAGCCTTTTGAGGATGTGCTCAAATCTCAGATTCTATAAATATCGTCCTGGGCATGCAGAGGGAGAGTCTAGGCCTGCTGTAGGAAAAGCTCATTTACAACCCTGTGTCATTCAAGTCAGATGAAGAAACTTGACAACAAAAGATTCCGGTGAAAAACGGAGCTGTGAGGGCTTGTGGAGAAACATACAGTCACTGCCGTGTGGGATGTTTGCTTTGCAGCCCTGCCCTCAACTCTGCATGGTAATGGGATAAAAAATGTCAAACTGATGAATGGACACACGACTGTTCATGATGGAGATGTTCAGAACAAAAGAAAAGACCAAATACACCCAAAAACGAGAAGATGGAGGTGTTACACGACGAAAAATGAAGGTTTATTAGCATTCTTCACACAACAGTCTGACATGCAGTAAAGAATAATGAATAATTGAAAATGAGAATTCAACCACAGTGGATGCTCTGATAAACAAGCCATAATGTATTTGAACAAAATCAGCGTCTTTATCTGTGTCAGACGAATGTTATTACAAAAGTCTTTTTTCTTTTTATATTTCTTCCTTGTTTTACAAACTGCACTTTATTCATTTGTCTAAATTAAGTCCTCTGCCGGCCAGTGACAGAAATATAAACACACACACTTGGTTCCAAAGCACAAACTACAAGTTGTTAATTAAAAAAAAAAAAAAATCATTGAGAAAAAATATGCCACGTGAGAGGTTTGAGCCAAATACAGACGCATAATTGAATTTTCTTAATCTTCCCCCTTTTTCAGGGAAATAATCTCTTTGTTCACCTCACACGGATCTGCGATGCTGCCCTTTCTGTATCTGGAGAAATGTTTGTTTTGTAAAGTTTCATACTTTGTACCAGTTGACTTTGTAGAATATTATCTTTGTGTTTTCCTGTGGTTCAACGCATGTAGCGCTATTAAACTTTGACACACTGAACTTGTAAATAGCATCTAAAAAGCTATATGATAATGTCTGGGATGAGCAGTTTTGAAGCATTCTTCCTTTTACTGACTGATGCTTAATAAAATACAATAATCCAGAGTTTGTGCTGCAAGTCTTACTGTATTATCTGATTTTTTAAATACCTGCACAGTTATGTATCACATTTAACCAAGGCAATCAGACAGTACAAAGACCCATGTGCTTGCAAAAGAACAAACCGTATTTATACAATAGCGCCTCCTGGTGTTGTGTATTTATACTTCATGCATAATTCTGCTTAGAATGCTCAAACAAGACTGAAACGTGTGGCTGTATATCAAAATGCTTCCACAACAACAAATTAAGAACAGTTACATGTTGGTTGTGTTTATTCCTGTCTACCGTTGGAATGCTTTTGCAATGTTTTAAATAATCTAAATAGTTATATTCATAAAAAAATTAGAAAGTATGTTGAGAACACTTGTTCTCCCTTTAAGTTTCCCCTATTCCATGTCCAGACTGCACCTTAGTGTTCAAAGTTTAGATGTTCTCCTTGTGCTTACACTGTTTTTTTTTTCTCTTGGAATTCTGGTTTCAAGGTGAATTGATGACCCCATCTTGCCTGCAGACACATAGGTGTGTGGTGGTGTCGTTTGCCTTGTGATGGACTGATGACCTCTCAGGTCACAATGTCCGATGTGTCTGCGTCGTACTCTTCTGGCTTATAAAAGCTGACTAATTTGTTATGTATGAAATCTCAACCATTCTACAGATTGCTAATGTTCCCACCGCATGACGTCCTGCTATATCATAACCCTGAGTTTAGAGCAGGATTACATCAGTCTATACCAGTCACAACTTCTGGCTTTCTTCCCCCAAGACATAGTTTCCACCATATATATGACAAATCCTCAGAAAGGACAGGAAAGACCTGGAAGAGTAAAGTTTCAGTTATTGAAATGAATATGAAAATAACTCTCAAAAGAAAAACTGCGATTGTCCAAAAATCTGAGTTCAAAAACAATAAATTCAGCATATCAGGGATTTGTGCACACGGGCTAAGCAGTTTATCACCTTAACAGAGTTGTATAATCCCTCTCACATCATGGATCAGGAATAACTTTCAATTATACATGAAAGGATTTCTACATAATAGGCGACTAGTCATGGATAAAAAATTAAAAATGCCATGGTAGCAGTTTAGTGCCGTAACTTAATGATAGCAAATGAGATGGATACTGCAGAAAAATCATTTAAAGAAAATTAACTGGATGACAAACGCTTTTTAACACAGTTAGGTGCATTATGACCTCTGACTGTGTTCTTTTAAGTGAAAATATCCAACAATAACTTATCCTGATGCTATGAATCAACACAGTTGAATGCCTATATCACATCAACACAAAGTTATCAAAATATTAAAAGTATGAAATTCATTTTGGGAATTAATTTCATGATTGAATGTGACAATAATTTCAACTGAAACCTCTGCTCATTGACCAACGCATTTCCCTCAACCCCTACATATACCCATCACAGCTTTGTCAATGTATTTTAAATGCAAGAAGCAACAATGGAAGTCTTGCAAAGTAGGAGATCTTAAATGAATCACAAACAATTGAAAAATATTCTACAGCTTTCAAAAGAAATATCTTAATTTTAGAATCATGCACACAGGAGATAATCTCTGTGGTCTCTGTTTTCACTGGTTTAAATGAATATTAATGGACAAGCTGATGATGGTGTTGCTTGAGAAATATGCTGAAGCCCAGACACATACGGTCACTTGAGTTGCTTTGTTTGGGATCAAACTGCTGGAAAAAGGCATGTGACTGTTCAGAAATAAGTGGTGGGCTCGTGGTAAGAAGGCAGGAGAGATTCTGTAATGTAAGAGCATCAACAGACAACTATCGAATATAAAAAATAAAAGAAAGTGAAGTGATATAACATCAAGATTTATCTTACATGGTATTGTCTTCACCGCATGTTCTTGATAATGTTCATAGTAAACACATGTGCGGGTTTAACGTTGTTATGTACAGTGGCTTTGGCTGTTATCCTAATCCCTGCCTCAGGCCCGCAGCCACTGTTTACAGCCGAGTTCTGAAAGTGCACGAGTTAGTCAGTCAGCTCCTCGGTCATCAGACAAAAAGCCTCTCTATTGGTGGCCGCCATCAGTCGGTGCACCTAATCCGGCGCACGCACGTTATATAAAATGGACATCCAGTCTCCCGTCACGGGGACGCAGCTCCTCCACAGCTCGGCGGTCTGCTCGCGGGGCCCCTGAACGTCTCCCGGACGCAGAAGGACGCGGGACCCCGGACCCGCGGCATCATGATCGTCCTCGTGGACCTGCTGCTGATGCTCATCGACCTGACCTGCTCCATCCTGAGCGCCGTGGTGCAGACCTTCCTGCGGCCGCGGCTCAAGAGCGTGGACGGGGAGCTGTGTCTGATCACCGGGGCCGGGGGCGCGCTGGGCCGCCTCTTCGCCCTGGAGTTCGCCAAAGAGGGCGCGCACCTGGTGCTGTGGGACTGCAACGCGGCCGCCAACGAGCGGACCGCCGAGCTGGCGCGAGAGCTGGGCGTCCAGGTGCGCGCGTACACGGTGGACCTGTCCAAGCGCCAGAGCATCTACGAGGCGGCGGAGCGCGTGAGGGCGGAGGTGGGGTGCGTGTCCATACTGGTGAACAACGCGGGCGTGGTGGCCGGGCGGAGGCTGCTGGACTGTCCCGACGAGCTTTTGGAGCGGACCCTGCTGGTCAACTGTCACGCACTCTTTTGGGTAAGCCTGCGCGTCTTTTACGCACACACACACACACACACACACACACACACAGCGCGCGCGCAGCTCCGCTCTCTGGACTCACGCTGTCTGACAGTGTGACAAGCGTTATGTAACAGCTGCTCACTGTCCGCCCCGCGGGCCCGGGTCACTCAGATTGTGCACCGATGTGTGAAGGAATGAGGGGCAGAATGCCTCGCGACTTTAGATCACACGTGTGCGCGTCAGTGCGAGGCTCCAGGTGAGGGGGACGGAAACCTCACATCCTCTCTTCCCCGAGAATTAGAGGAGCACACGCGAACGTGTGGTCCTGCTTGTGATCCTCTTAAGGTCCCATGCTCATAAATTAAAAGGCTAAGCTCATTAGCGCCAAAACACAAAGGCTGCGCTGCTCTGCGACTTTCTAAAACCCACCAAGTGCTGCTGATCTGATCCAGGAGACTTTTGTTGGAGCGCAGCTTGGGCCTTTCTGCATGCATGTGAGATTCATTAGTGAGTGGAATTGCCTACAGGTGTCTGTGCTGTGTCGCCCTGATGGACTGATATCCTGCCTTCACTGTTAAGGATCATCTCCAGTTGCCCTATGACCTTGAATTGGATGAAAGTTCAATGAATGTCCTAATTGTGTGTTTTAGTGCGCTATTCAACAAAATCCTGAATATTGTAAGTGGTGCAAAACAAAAAACAAGATTCAGAACATTATGTGATAATTGCCAGAGCTGATAACATTTCTTCTCCTGAAAATGACAGTGAGGCTCTCAAACATCTTGAGGTAAACACCTACTTCAACAAATTATTTTCAGGTTTGTGTTTTAATGTCTATTATTGATTCACTGGAGCAGCTTCGTGTAATGGTTGATCTCACTGAGGTGCAGATTTATGAACACGTGACATGGAGCGCTGTGCCATTAAAGAGATTTCTGTTTCTGTATTGAAGCAACTGAGTGTCATCTGCCATTTGATAAAGCAGTTTAGATGTCTTATCAATATCGTTGTTAATTTTATACACTTAAAAAAATCAAAGTAGTTCCATTTAAGCTTACTTCCGCATTATTTTTACATGTTTTTAATCATCTTCATGTACTTTATGCTTGCAATTTACTGGATACACTAAAAGGAAAAATCTGTTTCATCATAACTAATAGGGTTAAATCGGTCTATTGATACTGCACTGTTGTTAGAACTTAAGGAGTAACAATGAATTATTTACAAATACTTGGATATACTATTGCAGTATTTGTACATTTTGAACTTCCACTCATTGTCTTTACTTCATAATGAACCCTCCTAACAGATGACAAAAGCCTTCCTGCCCCAGATGAAAGCCCAGAACCATGGTCACATCGTAACTGTTGCCAGCGCTCTTGGACTGTTCAGCACAGCCTGTGTGGAGGTAAAACAAAACGAACCCCAGCAGTGCTTCATTCACCACGTAACGCTAACTGACCCGCCACTGTTTCCATGCTCACCCTGCAGGATTACTGCGCCAGTAAGTTTGGAGCCGTCGGCTTCCACGAGTCTCTGACCCACGAGCTGCTGGCAGAAGACCTGGACGGCATCAAAACCACGTTGGTGTGTCCGTACATCGTGGACACGGGGATGTTTGCAGGCTGTGAAATCAGGTGAGATGCTGTGAATGTGGACTTGTCTGAACGGAAAACCTGAAAGTTTTAATCACCACCTTTCACCCTTCACCAGGAAGGAGCTGCGGAGCCTCATCCCGCCTCTGGAGCCGCTCTACACCGTGCAGCAGTCCATGAAAGCCATCCTGGCAGAGCAGCAGATGATCTGCATCCCTCGCCTTATGTACATTCCCTTCCTCACAAGAGCGTGAGTAACACTCATCGAAACATCCTCACTCATTCCCTCAGTGCTCGATTCACGCTTTCTCCTTCTCCGTTTCTAGGTTGTTACCTTGGGAGGCAAACGTTGCAACTTACCGCTTCATGGGAGGAGACAAGTGCATGCTGCCTTTCATCAAGAACATCGAACTGAAGACCTCCAATGGTCACATCAAATCCTTCTGAAGCACTGTGGACACTGTCTGGTTAAATGATGGATCACCAAGGCCAGTATTGTATATAATAAAAATAAACTGACTTGTGTGCCATGTCTCCGCGGGTCTCTCACCATCATGGTTAAGTCTGAAACGTGTTTGATTAGGGAGGAATCCAACTACACGTCTCAGCTGAAGTCAAGAAACTAAATAATTTTGATGAGAAAAATGAGCGTAACATATGGCAAGTGCCGCTTTTTATTCACTTTAATCAACAGTGCGAAAACAGGCTAATCTAGAGGAAACATGCAACAAAACCGATCAAGCACAGATAACAGCTTCATCTGTAAATGAAATCCAAACATACAAAAAGCCTGCTAAAGAAAGCCCTCCTGCTCGACTCAGATGTACGGCGATCCAGAATCAGTTTTCCTCGTCTCTGCTTCTGATTTCATTTAACAACCGCGTCACAGCACAGTATTCCATTGTGTTTCAGCCCCGGTCACACAGTAAACATACGGCCCAAACAATGAAGAGAAACTCAACTGTTAACTTTTGGTCATTTCTTTAAAAATCTTTTGTTTTTCTTTTTTTTAAAAAAAGAACACTTTCAGAGAATACACCATAATTTCAAGCAAAATGATTATTCCTCTGGTCAGGTCGTATGAACGGTTAAGTCGAACTGAGTCTGTGGCGCCGCGAGTTCAGCCGCTCCGATGCCTCTCCGGGGTCACGGCGGCCGAGGCAGCGGCGTCGCTCCGCTCCGGAATCCCGTGAGCGTCCGTCTCAAACCAGCTGCACGGAGGCCGCCTGTAAGTATCCCTGTAGGTACTGCAGGGCTTCTGCGTTCAGACTGGTGCTCAGCATGGAGGGAACCTGGATTTAAAACACAAATATGTGCTTCAATGTGCATTTCTATTGAGCAATTTGCAGATTTTAATTTTTTTAATTGTGTGCTCAATCACAGCACAATGAAAAAGCGCAGGGGACAAAAAGGCAGGACGCACCCTCCCGGGGCAGGCAGTGGAGAGCTTGTGCAGGGACTGGGCCAGCAGGATTCTGGGATTGCTGACGGCGTCTCCGATTGGGTCGTGCTCCTTCTTCCCTGCGAAGGCCAGCTGCGAGAACGCCGTCTGGTAACCGGGCGTGTCTTCAATGTCGATGAAGTGCTCGTCGTCCGGGATGCTGTCGTCTTCTGGCAACTCGAACAGACCGATGAGGGCCTGGAGCAGCGGGGTCCTGAAACGGACGCACACCTTTAATAAGAACAAACTCAACAACCCAGAGCACTAAGCTCTGATGACACACATTCATGGATGACACTTAATGCTCGTGGTAAAGTCTGATTTCTCACCAGAGTTTGGTGTACTCGGTGTCCATCATGGAAGGACACTCAGTCAGGATCTTGGTGATGCCGACAGCGCAGATCTTCTTCTCTACAGCGCCAGACACCTTCTGAATCTCAGGAATTACTATTTTCTCTAACACCATGCCAAACATTCTGAAAGACAAAACATCAAAGAAAGTCATGCATTTTGTCACAATTGTCATATACAAAAAAAAAAAAACCCGCATACATACTAGAGACAATCAAAAAGAAAAAGCCATAAAATACTTCAGGGCATATCGACTAATGTGCACATAGTGAATTTGCTAACGAAAAAAAGTTGCATTTTACTGAATGAACTAAATTTGGTCAGTCATAACAATGAGAAAATCAAATGATGCCAATTTTTTTTTACAATTTGAGGAAAAATTCTACAAGATCTGAACTTTACAGCTGTACTCGGCACTAAAAGAAGCCCAGCAGTCTACCGTCTGTCAAGGTGTGGCGGTTCCCTCTGAAAATACGTACTTGGGCTGAATGCTGTCGAAGATTTCCTGCAGTGCGATCGCTCCATACTTGACACAATACAAACTGATGAAAACCAAGAAACCTGAGAGAAAGACGTTAAAAAACACTTGTCACTGACTTATCGGAAGGTTTTAACTGATGATAAACCCGGTAACATTCTGCACTATGCTGGAAAAATTCTCACCAAAATCAAGCAGAGATAACACTTTATTAGATTAACGTCTCAGAACAGGAATGTTACTAAAGAGAAGTAATACTGACTCTTGATGAATTTAGTGGTTTTGGAGTTTTGTAGTCTCTGGAAGAGCAAAACGAAGATCTGTTTCCTGTACTGAGTGATTGATTCTCTGGAAACAGAAAAAGAAACACGTTATGAACGGTCACACTATTACAACTTGGAGCAGGTTTTCATGAAATGTTGAATAAAGAGAGGTACAAATGGACTCACGGAGGCATGTGCTCTACGATGCTGTTGATAAGGTAAAAGCCTTGGTGGTCATTGGCTTTGGAGGCAATAAGCTTCTGGAAAACTCCCAGCAGGCCAGGCTGAGAAGGAAACAGGAGCGCGGTAAGATCCAAACATGAACAGATCACATAGAAAGCTGTAATAGTCCTTCCTGGTCTAAACAATACGTACGATCTTATCTTCAGCGGACGCTGCGATGGTGGCGCCTCCTTTCTCCAGGTAAGCCTGCAGCAGGCGCACCAGAGGGGGGATGTTCCCAGTCCTCTCCCAAAGCACCGGCTGCAGCAGGTGAGGGAATAACGCCATGTAGGACGAGGGGATCGAGTTGGAGTGGATCTCCAGGAGGAGAGACATCACTTGGAAGACGTACGGTAGAAACTCTGCAGCAGGAAGACGAATGAAGAATAAGTTGAGCTGTTTTCCCGTCAGTCCTGGTCTCTGTCTGTTTCATCACTTGTCAACACACCCTGCACGTCGTTCTGCAGGATCTCGGTGAAGACGGGGAAGAGTGCCTCCTCGAAGCTGCCGACGGTGGCGGGGTTGGCCTTGCAGGTGATGCGGACTGACAGGCACAGGGACTCAAACAGGTAGTGGTTGAAGTGAGGCTTGCTGGGATTCTGAAAGGCAGGTTTGAAATTGAATTAATCTATTGGAAAACCTAGCAAATGTACCCATATCTATGAACAATAAACGGCATGTTACCTTGCTGACTAGAAGAAGTTTATGAGTGAGCTGACCAATCAGAGTGGGAATGTAGGGAACAATGGCCTCCTGCAGCAGGGAGAAGCTGCGCATGATGGCTTCAGACATGAAGAAAGGAAAACAAATTAAAAAAAAAGGCATGAGGAGTGTTTAAAATAACTGAAGCCGGCGTGTCACTTTTAGATGACAGTGAAGTCTGGCTCACCTTTCATTATGTATTCATTCTCTGCAGAGCCAGGGAGGGCCAGAGATTTGAACAAGTTGTTGAGCAGCAGTTCAGTAAAAGGTGCCATTTCTGCAGAGCTGATGCTGGAAGCAGGAGAAGATGGTCAGAACTGCGCGCTGTAGATCTAGAATAGAATAAAACTGCATGCATGCATGTTTAAGCTCTTGAAAGATAAAGAGACTGGGGCTTGTGAATCCTCACAGCGTAGTGTTGTTGGGGCCTCTCATGGTGAACAGCCGCTCCAGAGCGTGCGCTGCGTAAGTGTGCTCCACGGTGCTCTCAGCCTGCAGGTGAGTGATCAGCAGAGGAACTGCCTGCAGCAGCTGCTCTTTTGGAAGCTGTGAGGGAAAACAGACGGGAAAAACCTCAGCGACTCCCTTCTTCCTTTGAGATTTTAAAAAGCAAAGCGCTCAGACTCACCTGACTTCTGAAGATCATGACGTACTTGATGGCGTCTGCTTTCAGCACGGGGAACTCGTTAACTGCAACGAGAATATTCACACTGTTTCACTCTGGTATGTTTCAATACTGTTCATTTGCAAGTTACACAACTGTGGTTAAGACCTGAACTCCTCATCCTGCGATTATTAACATAACAGAACTTACGGAAATGGAATTGAAACTGCCAATGCTGCTGAAACACAGATTCCATAACTCATCAGATGTCATGAGGATGCAGGTGTGTGGTTACCGTTTGGGGATTTTAGGTCTGGAAGAATGTGGTTCACAAAGAAATCTGTGAGATTCACCAATTCGTTGGCTTGTGTTATTCCATGCTGTTGAAGGAAAACAAGAAACACAGATGAGCAACTAAACTAATGGCTCCACTGACACCAACTGCACTCCACAGGTACTTAGGTTTATTCCCACAGCCCAAAAACTGCATTGCCTGTATGCGTAAGTCTATTTTTCCTACGATTTAACATGTCTAAATGCTGGTCTCCAACGGTTCTTTGCTGCGGTGTGTGTTGCGAGGTAAAGTGTGTTTGGTAGAGACGTCCTTGGTTTAGTATTTATTGGATATTCCATAACACTAATAAAAACAAAGATTGACGAGGTTTACCTTCTGTGTCTGGGCTTTGGATGCCAGTGATGTGACCAGATAGATGGCAGCGTCTTTGTGTTTCCAGTTCCCCCCGGGGTTTTTGGCATACTCTCCCAGCATGGAGTTGACATAGCCGGAGAAGATTGCTGTGACGGGTCCCTCGAAGAATTTACAAAGACCCCGCACCAAGTCGCACGCTGCCCTGCGACGAGTGTCGATGTCTGGCCGGACGGAGGAGAAACAAATGTCTTTATGCAAGCTAAACGACAGAGAAGCCTTTAAGCTGTTCCTTATCTTTTAGGGAAAAATGTCAAACTAGTTTGTCAACTCACAGAATAAGAGGAAAAAAATGACAGCTGACTTCATAAAAATATTTAGAGTGAGAGAAACAAGAGTCCTCACCAGATCCCTCGAGGTCTCGTCGGATGTATTCCTCAGAGTTATCTTCAAAAGCCTCCTCGTCGGCACCTAACCATCAGCATGAGATCTGGTCAGCGTCACTCACACATTATAAAATGCATCAACGACACGAGGTCTGTTATTGATCACATGTCAACCAGTGATCCAACCACGTACTTCTGAACTCCATGTTGGGCACAATGACCTTCTCACAAATGCTGGTGAGTGTGTTCTGGTCCTCGAACAGATGCTTGTAGTGTGGCCGTTCACACACCGACGCCAAGAACTGGATGGCATTGCTAACGAGCTGCAGCAGAGAAAAGGTGCATTGTTGGTACGGGCAGCGGCGACTCCCGAATAACACAGCCTCAGTCGGAGCTCTCACCAGGTCATATTTGACTCCCTGGCCAGTGGAAACTAAAAGGTTCCAGATAGCAGTGACAAAGCGCGGCAGGTAGGGCTGGAATTCTTCGTCATACTTCTGAGCATAAAGAGCAGCGTTGTCACAGATCTGAGACTTCAGCAGCTCCAGCAGGCCCGCTTCCTCTTCATCCTGGAGGGGTGTGAATAACAGACACACAGGGTAAGGAAAAAAAAAGCTTTACCACATGTTGTGAACAAATAAATACAGCTTAAAAATTTGATTTATTAGAAAAACTCACATCTGTTTGTAAAAGCTTGTTATCCAAAGTCAGAAGGCCGTGGAAATTGGTCATCCAGGTTTCCATGTTGTCTTCAAAAAACTCTGGAAGATCCTAACAAATAATGAAGAGTTTATAACATGTGAGAATTACAGCAATTTATTTAAATACAAGATGGAAAAGATTCTCTCAGAACTACAGAAATACAACCCAATAGGTCCAGGTTTGTCAGTGTGTGAAGAGAGAGGTCACATAGCTTGTGAGAGCTTTAAAAGGTTTTATAGAAAGAGATGAATCTTTAAAGCTAGGGTCGACGATCTTGGAAAACTAGCATGCAGCACGAATGTAGCATCTCCCCAAGGCTCCGCCCAGCTCCCACCCCATTGGAGGAGCTCCCGTTGGGAGTGAACGCACTGGACGCGGAAGTGCCGCGCGCGCGCACGGAGTTTGTGATCGCCTCCAATGTTATTAACCTTTCTGACTGCCCGCACACAACGCGCATAGGAGCGCAGCGTGCCCGCTCCGCTTCCTTCTATTTTTCAAGCGAGCCGCGAGCGCCGAGAGCTCCTTGGCAACGCGCGCGCGCTCTGAACCAGGGTCAGTGCACGCCATTGAAATGAACACGCAGGGGGCTGGTAGAACGGCGAAGGGATTTGATTGGTTCCTTAAGAGCGGTCCGCGCAATACGATTGGTCGGAGTTTTTACACTCCTGTGGCCGCTACAGTGGTCAAATTTTTTCCGCACTTTTTTCCGTCCACATAATGTATTGACTTCTCCCAGGGGGCAAGGAGCATTTCACTCAGTATGACAAAAAATGCTTTTGGACAACATCGTCTACCCTAACTTTAAATAAGGGTTGTCCAGCACATATAATCTAGTTTGATCTTACACAGAGCTGGAGCAGGAAAAAAAAAAAAAAAAGAAAAACCAGATTAACTAGTTTTAGTACAAAGAAATACTAAAATATAAGCACATTCTGAAAATGTTCACATTCACTTATATTTAAACTTTTGAATGCACCGTGCACGGATTTCATGCTTGTGACATTTCTTCAGTCATAAGGCAGTTTTAACTGCTGCATGACTCCTTCAGTTGTTGTAACATGTTCAGTTCTTGGTCTCAGTCTTATCCTTTGTTCCACTGGCTGTGCTGTTACTTATATTGACCAACTGCAGAGATGTGATTTCACAGTTTACACTCTGTGTCCGGTTATTTGCAACCGCACTGGAGTCTTAGGCCTATTTTGGCCTTCAAATCTTGAATATTGTTGATATAGATTAAATTAGGTTGTTTTTTTGTTTTGATGATTCCAATAGCTATGAAAGAAATAGATTGCTTTCAAAAAAAAAAAAAAGGGTTTGCATGAGTTTAAATGAACTGAACTGACCTGAAAGTTGAGACTGTAGAAAAGCTTTGAGATGAGCGTGAGGGATGAGAAGAGGACCTTCAATGCATTGACATCTGTGGCATGAGTCTGACACAACTCAATGGTGGCCTGCAAAAGAGAAACAACAAAACACACCATCTTAAACTCGTCAAACATTTTGATAAGAAGACTTTTTTTTTTGGTTCTTTCTGCTATATTTTTTGATAGCTTCCCAGCACAGCATTACAGACCTTGAACAGCTCCGTCAATGGGAGGGCGAATGTGTCCAGCACCAGCTTTATCTCAGACCAGAGCTCGTTTGACTTGAACTCATGTCGGTATCTGAACAAAACGAAGCAGGAAAATTACATTTGGAATAACTGTGTATTTTTATTTTTTTTTGAAACACTAAACCATCCAGACACAAGCGCTACCTCTTGAAGAGGGAGTGTGCAGTGCGAAGGACGCCGTTGATGATGTGGAAGTCGCCGCTCCTGAAGCGAGTCACCATCTCCGTGAGAAGGTCGGGCCATTTCTGAGGGAAGTCTTCCCGGCCTATGATGCTGATCGCGTCACTCAACTGCAGCAGGAGGAAACAAACAAAACAAAAAAAAAAAAAACACACAGCAGGGTCTACATTAGCATCCTGTCCAACACCTTTCAAACAGGCTCATATTGTGCGAGTATATACCTGCTTTTGAATCTGCTCTGGACTGCTCAGCATCAAATTTACAATGTTTGCCTTAATGGCTGTTCGATCTGGATCTGAGATTTTGTTCGGTTCGTCTTCCACCTTGGAAAGAAAACAAGCCAGGGCATTAGGATTAATAAGGGCAACACAGAAATGAGATACAACACATGACTTTACATACATGACAAACTCTTAACTATCAGTAAGAAGAGCTTCCCCACACTGACTCAGACACTCACACTGCACTGTATTGTACAAGTATGTATTAGAAAATCTAGCATCCATAAAAAAATAACTGAAATTATAGTCCTGAATGTTTCCTCTGCTAGATACTGAGCGACTTTAAAAATAACACTGCCAGGTGTACTTTATGTGAATGAGCTCGAGCAAAGAGCTTTCAGTTCAAATATTCAACAATCTCTGTGGCAAACCACTGCAGAAATAAACTGACTTTACATATCAATCGCTATGCAGAACAAAGCTTTTATGAATCCAATGTTGGACAAGGACTTACTATTCGCCAGTTTCTCTTGATGTAGTTTTTGAAGGTAACAGCAGCACAGACACGAATCACGTTGTCTTGAGATTTTTCCAGCAGTGTCAGAAGTAGTAAAGGGTAGTTCTGATTTCCCTCCACAGACACAAGAAACTTCTCAGCTGAGGGTGAATTAAAAACAAAAGGTATTATGTCAAATTGCAATGATATTTTAAAGTTGAACTATGATGGGTTACTGAAGCCATGCTGTTGACATTTACCTGGCCGCCTGACAGTTGGATCTGGGTCCAGGGTTTTCCTGAGGACCTCGGTGAGGGTTTGTAGGTTCCCGTCATTCAGCTCCATGTTAGCAGCTGAAGACAAATAAGACATTTGAATGAATAAATAACTGAAAATCAAAGCGCGCCACACACAGGATGACGTTATATTATAAACACACGGTTCAGTAAAACCATAAAATAGTTATCCCGCGTTTACTGCTTTCCGCTGTCTCAATGACTCCCAGCTGTAAATAAGACGAGTTTAACTGAGCCAGTTATTAATGCTACATTTACATTTCCTCTGACAGCACGACTCATCCATGAGAGGACTGTAGCATGCTAGCCGCTAACTAGCTAAATCTGCTGGACTGGCTGGTCCGGCATGGCTCAGCTGGCCCCGGTGACTCCAGCCGGGTCTGTTCAGGGGTAATGTCTCAGCTAACATGCTAAAGGTTGCATCGACTTCTGCAAGTTTAAACATCAGCACATGGCGGCCTGAATATGGAAACAAGGGGATCGTATGCATGGCTAAAATTAGACTAGCAAAAAGCGCATCTGTTTCCCCACTGTCTTAAACACCGCAATAAACACACACCGTTAAAGAAGCGTCAGGAGAGACCGGATCCCTGTTCCAGTGAATAGACAGTTCCAGCAGCCGCTAGACAGCTAATGTTAGCGCTAGCCTGCTAATGAGACTGCTAACCACAAACTTAGCTAATAACCCAAACACCGCCCATTTAAACGAATGTTACCGAACTACAGGCACACTGAAACCTTTAATATCACATTATTACACGTACTCGTGAGGTATGGAACCAAACAGCGTACCTTTACAGTGGATTTGGGTTTAAATGGGATGGAGAGCCACAGACTGTGGTGCTGTTGAAGTTCGCCGAGACAGCTTTCAAACGGAACTGCGCGGTCACAGGTCTGCGCGTGCGCACAAGAGTCACTGTGGCCCACAGACACGCCCCCTGCTGAGGCCTCCAGAGGGAGCAGCAGAACTCCGCTCAGCTGATCCCAGAACAGCTGGACTCAGAGCAAATCATTCATAAAACAGAATTGACATTGAATGTGTCCCTGTCATATTTATGTTTCAATGGTTTAGTTGTTTTCAGGAATGTAGCAAATGGGATCAGCTGAGTGGCTGTAGAGGCTCTGAACTGTCACCCAGAACCTCAGTGACCTGAGGGCCATCCTTCTAGAAGAGTGGAACGCAATGCCTCAGCAGACAATAAGTCCATTTTTGAACAGCATGAGATGTTTGTGTTAAGCTGGAATTGATGCTCAAGGGCACGTGGCAACTTAATGAGACATTGACATTTTCTGTTGTGGTATACCCTCCACTGTTGTTCACTTTTGTTTCAATAAATGTTGAGATGTGGAATCAATTCGTACTCACTTTCATGATATAATATCACTGCAACAGCAATATTTTATGATTTCCAGAAATTTCACCCAACGGCCAAATGTCCTTTTTTATGGGCAGTGTGTCATACATTTCCACTGATTGAACACTGCCTCGAAGTGTTTTACAATGTTAAAAACATCCATTGACTCACAAATGGTGGCTGCTGCCACGCAAGGTGCTCAGTGCATCAGTGTCTTGCTCAGGGACACTTTGACATGCTGTGGACAGATGGGCGATCGAACCTGCAATGTTCTGATTGGAGACAACCTGCTGTATCAAACACAGTTCTATTCCAATAATTAATGTGAGTGTATCTGAAAGAGTACAGGCTGGGGCAGTTCAGACACGTCCAGTAATACTTGTGAATATTCAGGCCCTTAAAGGTTTGGATATTATTTTGTGTGTGGATGAAATCAGACTCGTTTGAAAACAGACATGAAGTGAGAACATGCAAACTCTGCATCGAAGGGCCACAAAGCAATACTCAGACTAGAACTGCAGAGCTTTTATAAAACATTGTTACAGTTTGAGTACTCACAAACATCAAACACAAGGTGCAGCTGTGTAAACTGAACTCTTCCCTTTTTTATTGTGAAAACACAAACACTGACAGTCATTCACAATAATGCACTTAGAACAATTTATCCGAAATGGAAAACAAATACCCACTTCAACACGTTGGAGCCCAGGACTCCAACAAACACATAAAGCAGCTGGTATGAATCCAAATATATTTCTCAACGACAACACAAAATGAAAACTTTTTTGAGACTTGAACCCTCTTCCTGTCTGACAGGTTGGAGGACAGAGGCTCGCACCGTGGGCATGCTACAGGTTGTGCATCTGACGGATGTTCAGGGTGTCCCGCAGCATCAGGTCGCGCAGTCTCCACAGGGCGTCCGCCATCGTTTTGTGTGCTCCCTTACTCTTCAGCCAGTGGGATGGTAGTCGACTCTCTTGCTCTTTTGTCAAGCGCACATCTTGTTTTTGAACTGAACATCAAATACAGATACATTTAAGAGAGGGGGGGAAAAAGTGAGTGTGTAATGAAGCGCTTGTCATTTAAGTCTATGCTTTACCTGAGAGAGCGTGGTCCCACTTGCTTACAGTAGCAGACTCTGCGTTAAGGCCCTCGATGTATCGGAGGTACGCCTCCGAGTGAAGCAGACGCTGAGACTTGGCTGGTGGAGTCACAAATATTGGAGTGGAGGGCTGCTGGAGTGCAGGTTGGCCCAACTGGCCCTGACCCGGGTACGGTGGTGGAGCCTGCTGCCCAGAGCCCATCAGACCCATCTGACCAAACGATAACACGTCAGTCATTCATCCAGTCCAAAGAGAAACACAGACAGCACTGAATAACTGTTGGTCCATACATGCAAGGCATAATAGCCCTAAATATTTAGCTGGAGTAGGACTTGTTGAGTTTCACTCTTCCATTTATGAAAAGGCTTTAATTACCTTGATCCTAAACGATCCATTAAATCCCAGAGCTTTCCACATTACATTTATCTGACCTCTTACTTTACACCCAGGACCAGGCCAGCTGACAGTGCCCGGGACAAGATAATGTTAGATGCCCACCCCCATCCCTCCCCATGCCTGGACCTCTCCTTTTCCCTCACTCTTCCTCTCCTCTCTTCTTCCTCACACCTGTTATTCCACTCCTGTTGCCCTCCTCTCCTCTCATCTCATCTCCTCTCATCTCTCTCTGCAAAAAGACAAGTGACAGCCATTTGCAATAATGGTTAACATGAACAAACTGCACATAAGCTGTTGCTGCCAAATACACTCTCCATATGGACTGACACTAGCAGGAAATAAATGAATATTTACCATTAAGACTACTGCTGGGGGGACATGTTTAGATTTGAACTCCAAATGCCATGAGCTGAACCTTCCTTGTGGCAAAATCATCTATGAGGTCTTGGCCAAACCATTTCTGTGTTGGGGGTGGGGGGAGTTCTTAGCCACAATTTCAGGGACATTTAGAAGAAAAACAAATAAAAGCCATTTAAGTAACTCAAATATTAGGTTTTCCCTCCACAAATAGGCCTATTTTTGAAAGTTTTTGAAAATGTATTCCTTAATTTAATGAGGGCCCGGTTCTACACCCCCATCCTGGACCCGGGACAACAGACCCATTTGCCCCCCCCCCCCCCCATCAGCGGGCGTGGCGTGTCCAGAACCATTACCTGAGAGCCATGCATGCTTCCTGCTCCGTGTCCACCTCCCATGCCATTAACACCTGCAAGGAAGTTTGATATCAAACACTGTTAAAAAGTGAGGAGAGCCATCTGCTTCTGGACTATAATTAAATCACTTTTTTAAAATATTCCATTTACTTTGATTTTAGAAGAGTGAACTGGAACTGAATTTCGGATGTGGTAAAACTCTCAAATGCTGACATTATTCATAACAGAGACAAAAACAACATTTTATGATAAGAACACATTACCATTCAGTTTACTTGTGCTGCACAAAAAGGCCCCAGTCCCAGTCCATATTTTGTCCTTAAACCAACAAATTGAAGGGATTGGATGTTTGCCTATTGGTACAGGTAGCCCCTCCAGCAGGTCAGATTGGTCGACAGGAAGCAACTGCGTGTGACAGGTGGGATTGGCCATGACAGCGCTCTTACCAAAGTACGGCATTCCGGGGAACCCAGGCAAACCGAGCAGGAGGTGTTGGGGAAACACGGGCATCGCTATGTGATGTGGTGATATGCCAATCATACTAAACATGCCTTCAACATGGGCCTGCAGGGGCATCATAGCCGGGCTATATGCACCCATCATACCTTCTTCAAAAGGAACAGTAGCAAAGACAGCAACATGCATCAGTCAAACATGCATTCAGCACCAAGCATTAATAGCAATGATGATGTCCGGTTAATGCTATTATGGACAAAAAACATGAGGACAGACATGAATGAAAGTCAAAGACATAGAATTGGAAAATTTCAATGATATTAATGCACATGCTCTACCGTCTTGCATGGTATTTTTTTTTTTTTTTTTAATGCAACCCTCAAATGGAGTACAGCATTCTTCCTCATTCATGCTCAACTTTCACATCCAGTCCGATCCAGAACTAGAACTGCAATGTTTCTATTGTCGATTTTCATCATGATGTGACGGCTGCAGCATTATGAGTGCTGGATTCCATTTAAGTTCTGAGTTAATAAAATAATAGTAAAGGCAAATGAGGCTTAATATCAGAACACGGCGGACGTGCAGACATGGGTGTGTGCAGGCAACTTGAAGCGTAAATAACCATGGCAGTTCAGCTTCGTTTTCCAGCCTGTGAGTGTACACTGGGGCTCCATCTGCATCCGTGAGGGGTTACCTGACACAGGCGTCATGCTGGGATTTAGCATCCCCATGGGGGTTGGGGGAGGCACCACCCCCATCAGTGCCCCTACTGGGGTACCTGCTCTAGGGGACGTCTGATGCTGGGCCCTCTCTCGCTCCTGTTGCTCGGCCACCTTAGCTGCTCGCTCTGCAACAAAAAAAAGATCAATACTACAGCGGAACATCTGTTAACAGTAAATAAGACAAATAGAAAAATAAAATCGCACCTTCGTACTCTGCTTTTCTGGAACTCTCCAGATTCCTCCACTCGGTGCCAACCAGACGGCTCAACTCCCCGAAGGAGAAGTCTGGGTGCTGGGCCTTGATGACCGCTCGCATCTCGCTGCTGAACAAGATGTAACCGCTCATGTTGATCTTCCGCTTTGAGCCTTCCTTCTTTGAAAGGCCCTTGATGGATTTGGGCGTCGACTGGAACCAGCCACAAGAAAAATACTTCACGAAAAGTCGCCACCGATCAATTAACAACTTGAGAATTCAGATTTGGGCCCTGACCTGTGGAGCAGTGTAAGGCATAATATCCATGTCGCTAGACATGGAAGACTGCATCTGTGGAAGAGACTGGTCTCCCAGCTCGCCATCGTCCTCCCCCAGGTCCTCCAGCTCCTCGTCGGTCATGTCAGCAAACTTCGCCTCCAGTTCTTCAATCTTCCTGTCGAGCAGAGGCGATGGTTCCTTCTGGGGCACGATAAGCTTCCTGTGTAAGACAAAATAAAAATAAAATGAGCAATTTATTCATTTTAAACCCATTAAGTTTTTTTCGTTCACATTAGACAACGTTGACATGTTTTCATGGGCGAACTGTTCACCTAAAATAGTAGAGCTCATCCTCCACCACCTTTCCAGAGAGCGAGAAGCGCTTCAGCCCCTTGAACTTTTTCATCTGCTTCTCGCTCTCAATGTAGCGACTCTCGCAGAGCAGAACATTCTCTTCAGGCACTTCAGTGGGCCGACACGACAAGTAGTCTTTGAAGGACGACACGATGCATTTTCCTGTGGTGGAAGAAAATATTCAATCAATGTGTCCATATTGCAGGTATGTTTTACTAGAAAAGCACCAAAATCACTCTGTAATGCATTTTTTACTCCTGCTGCATTCAAAACAAAGATATGAATTAAAGTTCAGCCGTTTTACTATGTTGTCAATGAAGTGCTGATAATCAAACTGATGTGCTGCATCCATACCTACGATGCAGGTCATTGGACACGTCTCCTCCAGGTTACTCAGGAACACTTCCTTTTTGTAGAACATCTTGGTGGGTTCATGCTCCGTTTCTTCAGGATGGATAAAGATGGGACCGTAGAAGTAGCCAGCTCCATCGCGCATCCACATTTTCTCAATCCTGTTGTGAAACAAATGAAGCAGACCATAAATTCAAATACGAGAATGGTAATAATCTAACCAAAGCACTGGTGCAGGGCTTTTTTCTAAACAAAAAAAGAGCACTGAACTGCCTCGAGGATTTCAGAAGTGGCAAATATCTAACACTTTTATTTTTAAAATTGCAACAAATACGCTGTATACAGTTTGTATGAGCATTTACTGTACCTGCCCACTCGATGGCGCACTAGTCCATGGGAGCCGATGTAAACGCAGTCTCCCACTTTCAGCCACAGGTTGTTGTAGCAGAGCTGCTCGTAGTACTGACATCCGGGTTCCCCGTTGGTCATGTCCAGCGGGACGTCCTCCCTCTCCTGCAAACAAAGCTTTAGTAACAGACAGCATCACCTAAGCGTGAGCGCTTCTCACAAAAACAGCACACTTGATATTTACCTTGTCAACGACGACGTCTGTCATTTTGCTTTCGTCGAGAATCTCTGCTGGCTTCTCCTCCTGCTTGGGTGCAAACATGGACGCCACACGGACGACGGGCAGCGGCACCTCTCTGGGAACGAAGCGGACGGAGCTCAGGGGCATGGCCCAGAGTTTGATCTTCTTAAAAGACTTGGACTTGGCAGAGTAGCGCGACTCGCAGACATAGACGTCCTCCGACCTGAAGCCTTCTGGGTGCAACTTGAAGTACTCCTGAAGTACCAGACACCAAAAAAAAAAAAAATGTACTTAACACAAAAGTTAGTGATTATCAACAAAAACTAACAAAGATTTGTGAGTGTAGCGATTCCATACCTTCACAAACATAACCACACATTTACCCAGGATCTTGCTCACGGGAGCTTTGTTATAATAGTCGCTCTTGAAAACTTCTTTCTCCAAGAACTTTCTTGTGGCTAAATGAAAGGTTTCATTTGGCCTGTAGAACCAGCAGCCATACAGCCATTTCTCCCCTGTATGTGGAAGAGATCAATGGAAAAGCCACAGTTTCACTTGAATATCCCAAACGTCAAGTAAAACTTCTTTGAGCAGTATTGAAAGACTGACCTGTGTCGTCTTCCCACAGTCGTTCTATGTAGATGATGTGTGGCTGCAGGTTGGGCTCGGCAGGCTCCACGTAAACATAGTCTCCCACATGGTACATGCTGTCTTTGAAGCTGCAGTCCTGGCTGTATGTGCGCTGAAGGTTCGACTGCCATGACCCCCCGACGGGGTCCTCCCTCTTTTCAGCTTCTGAGAATTCAAGACACGTTTAGTAAAATGAGAGCATTTTTATGTATTTTCTTAATTTACTTGATGTCTTTGAGATGACCTCTTTTCTCCTCCTCTCTCTTGATTTTGTCTTCTTCAAACTCCTTGGGTAGCTTGTCTTTCTTCTCCTTGTCCACGTCGTTGTGCAGATGTCTCGAGGTGTAGCTGAGAGCGGGCGACATCAGGATCTCTCCGTTCTTGCACAGCTCATCCCGGATGCGGATGAAGAACTGCTGCAGTTCCACCGCGTCTTCAAAGATCTCAGAATCAGTCCTGTAAAAGAAATATGCGATACAGACTTTGGCTTTCCGTGAGGTGATTTCATTCGGCCCCCTGATGAGCAAACAACGCCTCACCTGTTTAACCGTCTGGCCTTTTCCAGCACTTCAAACATGTGGTCCTGAAACACGTCCAGCCTCTTGTAGCGCCCGCGATCGACATTCTTCCTGATGATCTCAAAATTGAGGAGAGGCTTCTCGGGGTTCGCGGGATCGGCCGCGGGGATCTCGGCGAGCGAGTCGCTGTAGCAGCGCCCCTCGTCGTCCTGGTGACCGAGCACGGAGACGAAGAGGCTGCGGATGAGCTCCTGGATGAGACGGGGCACGTCGGGCACGTGGGTGTCGTCTCCGCCCTCCAGGTCGCGCCTCGTCTCCAGAAGCACCCTGTGCAGCAGCAGGGCATCCCGGTAAATCAGCGACTCTGGCTCGTTGTAGGTGCAGGCATTGTTGAACATGAGCACCAAGTCCTCCACCAGGGCGTCCACATCCTGGTACTTATTGGCCAACATGTGGCTTTTGATCTTTTCCATGTCCACGGGCTTCTTGATGGCGATGTAGTAATCTGGCAGCTCGGCACGAGACGGCAGCCGCAAGAAGATGGTGCTGAGGCGACGACCGCGTTTGTCTGTGTAATTCTTGACCGCTTCATAGAGTTCATTCAGCTTCTGCTGCAAAGGAGTTAAGTATTTTGACTTCTTCAGAGTGATGCTGTTTTTTCCTGTTGGAAAAAAAAAGTGTTCAAATTAATAAGTTTGCTTTAGATTCAACAGATAAGAAATGAGCATGTTTAATGGATTCCATTATGATTGTTTAAGATTGTGTTGAACTGCCTGACTGAGCGTCTCACTTATTTTCAGCTTTGGGGACATCACGTCGTCGTCTTCAGCTGCAGGCCCCAGATCTTTGCGGCGGTCTTTCATTATCTTCTCCAGAATGTCAGCGTCATTGTAGACCTACGTTAGTGGAAATACATTCAATTCATGAAAACCAACAACTACCTATCGGTGTGTGACGTCAACTCAAAAAATAAATAAATGGACTCATCCTAAAGAACATAAAACAACAAGAAGAGCCTCACCTGTGACCCTTCCTCATTGTAGTGCCGTGCATTGCGAAACATCAGCTTCATGTCTTCCACCATCGAATCTTCGGTCATGTACTTGTCTGAGCGGATGTTGTACTCGATGGTCCTGAGGTCCATGGGCTCCAGGATGACCTTGTAGTAATCGGGATAGTCCTTCTTTGAGGGCTTGACCATGAAGAGGTCACACAGCCGTCGGCCGGTGCCAGCTTCTCGCGCCTCGGTCACCGCGGCTAGGAGGGCTTTCATTCGATTTTTCTTCGTATTCTTCTTGTGACTGAAAACCAGATGAAAACCAACACAGAGCCGTCACATCGATGGTCCCCAAATACACACAAAAAACCCTCCCAATAGCAAGAGACGACGAGCAACGTGACAACATGCACCTTTTTCTTTTGGTGCTGCTGGTGTCAGAGGTGGCCGATGAGAGCATGCTGTCTCCGTCGTCATCATCTCTCTGTAGAAGCTCCTTTCTCTTCATCTAGGCAGGAAACAAGCGGTAAAAAAGCTGAATGGTTAAAATAATTTAATCCCATTAAAAAGAGAAGCTGCTTTGACTGACCTGCTGGATGTGCTGAAGTTTGAGTGCACGCTTGTAGATGGAGGAGTGAGGGACGTTGTACCGTTTGGCATTTTCGAACATCAGCGACAGGTCTGAGTCGACGTGCTCAACGCTCTCGTACTCGTTGCTCTTCATCTTGTTCCTGTGGGGAATTACGGGCTCTCACATTTGGGAAGGAGGGAACAGAAATACTGTGTGGTACAGTGAGTGCGGGTGACGCTGGATTCTGACGTACAAAAGAAAAAACACAAAATGCTGCTGAATCTGAATGAAACATCACTGATCAATAACAAGTTCATCTTTCACAACTTATCGGATCTTGATTTTACTGCAATAACAACAAATCAAATGATTCAATGAACAAAGGTTTAATGGACCTAATTCCACACATCAAAATGTGTGTAATTATTGACACCAGTAAACATGAAATGAAAAGGCTTGGTTTCGGGATATGAATATTTTTTGTGTCTTACTTGATCTGCTGCAGGCAGATGGGCTGGCTGATCTGGTGGTAGTAGTCAGGATAGTCTTTCCTGGAGGGCAGCTGCAGGAAAGGCTCAGAGATCAGCTGGCCCTGACTGTTCCGGGCTCCCCGCACAGCTTCATACAGCTGAAAGATGGGATTGCTCATGTCCATGTTGGAGGTCATGCTTTCTGCCTCAGACTCTCCCTCGTCGTAGTGGACGGATCCTAAGATGAGGAAAAAAGCGACAAACAGATGCTAAGAGTTGTAATAAATAACTGCAGAATAACATGTGTGCTTGTCTGATGAAGAATTAAAAGTTGTACCGGACAGGATGCCTTCCTCGTCGCTCTCATACTGAAGAGCCATGGTGATCGCGGAGAGGCGATCTCCCTGAGCAGATCGTTTATTTCTTAAAGAGACAGGTAGCAAAAGATTAACAGAGATTTAAAATACATCCTTTAATTTCTCCGCATCATTCAGTGATGATTCCCAAAGTACCGGATACGAATGCTGGACTTGATTGGCTCCCCGTGTTCCATCTCCGACTTTTTCTGAGCAAAGATCTTCTTGATGGTGTTTGCATCCTAGAACACGGGTGAAATCCACTCAAAGGACTCACAAACTTCAACATGAATCGTATTTTCAGTCTCATAGTTACACACTAACCTTGAACACTTGTGATCCAGGCTCATTGTAAGTCTTGGCATTCTTTACCAGCAGGTCAATGTCTTTCGCCATGGCAGCGACACTCCGGTAGTGGCCCAACTACAAGCAAAACGCCAACATCAGGAAAAAAATTCTACACACATCATGAGCATTTCAAGGGTGAATTATTAATCCTGTACCTGAATCTTTTGGGCAATGAGTTTCAGATCTATTGGTTCCTTGATGATAGCATAATAATCGGGATATTGCTGAATGAAAAACAGGCCAGAGCAACAAATCAAAGCAGAGCTGTTTACATTAGAAATCGTGCAAGTCCTGCTGAGTGAGCTGGTACCATTTTGGAGGGAAGCTTCTGGAACAGTTCGCTGACGAGGCGACCGGTGGGCTCAGAGTACGACACCACAGCATCGAGGAGCTGCTCAAGGAGCTCCTTCAAAGTGGTGGGTGCACTCTGCTATCGACAGGCAGCCACACAGCACCACATAATGCAAGAAACATGTTTAGCAATAGATCATGCAGACTGGCATTACTACAATTTGTATTTTTTTTCCCCAGAAAAAGTCAAACAAGGTAGCCAAGGTAGTATAACATGTGCTGTAATAGACATGGTTGTTTAAATACACTGACATGCAAATTAAGTCAACGCGCTCAGATTACCGATGTTATGTACTGAATGAAAAGTCATTGTCAGATCATAAATGTCACCTCGTCTTCAGTGGAGCCTCCCGGATTGTCTGCAGCATCGTATCCGTCCTCCTCATCCTCATCGTAATCCCCCCGCTGCACAAACTCATTTTTGGTGCGCAGGTAAAGGTCCCACAGTTTGCAGGCTGCCCTGTATTCAGGACTTTCTGACTATAAACACAGGAAAGACGCATTTACTTCACGACTGACACACAGGCTAAATTTCTAACACTTAGATTTTCACATTTTTCTCCCTTTGTACCGTTTTACCTTATAATAGGTTTTTGCATTGTTGAATAAAAGCTGAAAGTCACTGGTGAGTTGTTCCACATCATCATACTCCTCCATCTTTAATTTCTGCTGGATCTTCATCATGTCGATCGGCTGGGATACGACATGGTAATAGTCTGGTTGATTCCTGCAACAAGAAGATGAATTAATTAAAGGAGTCACTTACTCCTAATGCGTCTCATGCTGCGTTACTTGTACACACGTTCGCCTGCTCACCTTCGTTTGGGGGCTCTGATGAAGAGCTCGCACAGCATCCTGCCGTGGTCGTCCTTGTAATCTCTGATTGTGTTGTAGAGTTCATGACAAACAGCGATCTGCGAAAACAAGATGTGAAGCCTGAAAAATATCCACAGCCCCTGACAGGTCTATTCAATCGATCCATGGAGAAGCAAATTTCACACAGATCATTTGAAAAAAAGCAGTTACTGAAATATGTAAAATTACAGGATCCACAGTTGGAATGTTTGAGGTCCTTCTCCTCTTTCGCCCAAATGAAGACACTAACGATGAAGTCTGGCTATCGTCAAAATCTCCTCCACTCACACTGCTAGAGGGGGACGTCGCCCGTCTCCTTTTCAAGGCCATGGTCAAAACCTGAGGAGACAAATTTGGAATAATTAACAAATAATGTCAAACAGAAAATATTCATGGCAGTTACAACATGCTGAAAATGAAACCAAGATGCACTGGGTTGTAGTGTAAATGATAGATTTAACATCCAGTCAAAGGGTAATGAACTCAGCAGCTGGTGAAGCTGACGTCCATTAACTCACAATATTAGTTGATATTATACAACACAATAATGTGAGACATTTGACTGAGCTGAAAAGGCTCCAATAGTATGATGAGCAATGCAGATACCTTAACAATCAAAAATGCTTCCCATCTGTAACCACATCTACGGTACCTTCAGCTATCTTCATATTATATTTCAGATCCTGCCTTCGCGGAGATGCAGAGCAAAGTCACTCTGCCTCACAGCTCAGCTCCTCTAAACAACAGTCCAGCACAGCAACCACATCATTGTATCATCATGCACTTTGGAGGTGCCGATTCCACTCCCTATCCATTCTTCACTCAGCGGTGAATTGTTCCAGTGCATGCTGGATCTGCAACAACTGAGGGAAAATCTGACGTGGACTTTTGGAGGAGTCAGGTCGTCTCTTCAACTTTCCACTGACACAAAGGATCCTGCAGACGAACACTACAAAACAGACGCAGAGACGACCCACTCTGTTTTTACTGTCAGGGATGATTCTATAGAGTACTGTGGCCCTGAGGCGGCGCAGAAGAACATGAACATCGTGGAATCAAATAACATCCAGAGGGTTAATACTGAATCATTATTCAATATTTCAAGAATTTTTAATCTGATGCGACACAAAAACTCATGATGCATCAAAGTCAGTATTTTGGAACTTGCTCAAGCCTCAAGGCTGATTTTTTTTTTTTTTATTCTCCAGTCATTTGAAAATATCACATGGAAAACAACTCACTTTTGTGTATTTTCTGAAAGATTTGTTAGCTCAACAACATGAAGTGATTTTCCTTTTCCACTAAAATCCCAAAAGTGCTCTTAGGAACTGTGGAGGCTGTTTGAGCCCGGTCAACACATCTTCATATCCAAATGAAAAGGTTTGACACAGCTGAAGCTTTCTAACTGTGCTGAAACTCCTTTTAATGGGTTAGGGTTAGGGTTAGGAGTTTTTAAATGGGTGACAGTGGAACTGGAAGTTGGTAGTCGTAGTCTCTTGTCCCCATCACATCCACACTAAGTGGACAAATGTCCACATGCTTCTTTCTCTGTGTCTGTCCTATCCTTTAACCCCAACCAGACCAGCAGAAAGCCACCAGTTCTGAGCTGCTTCTGCAGGATTCTTCCTGTGAAAAGGGAGGTTTTCCTTTCCACCGTCACCTATACTTGCTAATAAGGAATTGTTTGGCTCTCTCTGTAAAAGTGCCTCAAAATGACACTGTTGGTATTGTGAGGTTAGAAACAAATTCTAATTTCATCACATGAACCTGAATGACTACATACTGGCATCAAGTGAGCATCACCAGACTCAAAATTCTGTTAATAGTATATTATTGCCTCAAACAAGAAAAGGTTTGAATGATTTAAATACATTACTTTTTCTGTTACTGTGAACATATTTTAATTATTTGCTTTAAATGCTGTAGTATGCTTTTGGACAATAATACATAACCTTGAATTTTGAGTAAATGATGAACTGACGGCCTTTAAATCGGGATGGATGTTCAGTATTTCATGACAGCACCGCCTTCCCACTGATTTCACCTCCTTATCGACAGACGGACCACTGACGATACGGATTTCTGTCTGGAGGTCCGACTGGGGAAAAAAAAAAAACAAAAAACAAAACAGCACAGCTCCGTCTCATCTGTCACCCAGCAGCTGCGCACATCCCGCGGTCCGCTGCCCCCCCGCAGCGGCGGCTGTCCTCCCGCCAGACAGACAGCGACACCCCGCGCGGACAGGTAGACGCTTCAGCCCGCCTCACGTTAGCTACGGTTCGCGGTTAGCCGTTAAACATCAGCGCCGACACAAAAGGCATCTCTGTGACGGGGACGGACGCTGCAAAGCTACACCAAGGTGTGTCGACGACCACACTCGGTGGCAAATAACCGCCGTTAGCCCCCCTGACGTGCCCGCGCGCTTACCTTTAATGGACACGGAGGTGTACCCCCAAAATGCAGACCATGAAGAAAGCCAATCACTTATCGATTTTGGACGGGGAGACACAAGTGTCAGGTTATCAATCATCTAGTCGCCGCTTCCGGTTTTTCCCTTCACAATAAAGAGACTAAATAATTTCTGAGTCCTGATTTACATTGTTTTCATTGTTTTCTCAGTTTTTCTCTCTTACTTACCTTTAAATATCCAGGTTGTGTAATTACGGGTGGTTCTATGTTCAAAAGCGCCAATAATGGAACAACTGGAAAAGTTGAAAGCATCAGTCCACACGTTGATCTAAACAGACTTCCGGTTCATTCAAATATTTTACTGTCTGGGTAAAACCAGACCAAAAAAGAAACAAAGAAATCTACTTCTGTTGCAGCTGCCATTTTTTTATGAGATAATAACAACGATCTTAATTGAAGATAGAGCTACTGCACAAGCAAGTGAACATTCATTGGATTGTATGTTTTTATTTTTTGCTTTCTTCCTGATGACAAATATACTGTCAAATAAAACATTTTGCAATTATGTTATGTTTTTCCACTTGTTTATTTTTTTACTACCACTTTTATACTACTTCTGTATTATTTCAGATGCAGACACCAATATTTTTTTCATGATTTTTAAAATCTTTATTTATTTTCTGACATGGTAACATATAAATCTTGACTGATGTCTGATGTGTCCGTGCTTGTTCTTGAAGATGCTGTGTCACCTCTTGCCCCACAGTGACTTTCAGGAACAGAAAAATACAAAATAAAAACGAAAGGATTTCAGGATTTGCTCGTGACATTAGATAGAGCATTAAGGGAAAAACAATATAGCAAGTTGTATGGGCTTCACAATAAACCTGTGGGTGGATAGTTTGCTGGAGAGTTTGATGGATCCCAGAGAGAACTGTACTGAAACGTTTTTTATGCCATAGCTTTGTGACATGCAGATGGAAATATCATATTGTTTGTTTGTCTGTTTGATTGAATTAAAAAAAACCACATTGATTATACAAAAAATTACAAGTTGCTATTGAAGTGGCTTGTCACTCTAAATGCAGAGTTTGCAGGCCACAGATATGGAGTCTTACTGTATCTTTAACTGTGGGCAGTAATGACTTTGTAACCTTCTTCTACAACAAAATCACTTGACACAACTCACAACTTTCATAAATCAATCAACCATCTCTGCTAGTTCAAATCCTAAGCTGTTTAAAGACCCATGCACCACCAACACCCCAGCCCCCCCATACACTAGATATTTTTAGTAACAGGCTATGCACTGCAGGTCTTTGAAAGGTTGCTGTGATTCTTCAAAATGCCCAATAAAATAAAAAGAATAAAAAGATGTGGTATTTTAAAACATTTTTACTTGTAGAATGAAACTTTATTTATTTATTTATTTATTTATTTATTTATTTATTTGACACACGTAGTGCAGTAAAAATGCTGTCACCTGGCGCTCTGAAGTAGTGAACCTTTTATCCTGCAGGGGGCAGTAATGCGGCTCCTGGTGTCTGAGTCGCTCAAACCTCTTAAAAAAATGAAAGGATATCCACAAAGAAGAACATCGGAGCAGGAAGTGTGCCCACTGCTCCCATGTGTCGTAGTTGGATTGCTCATTCATTCTTCACACAATAACTTTGCTAGTTTATGTTTTCACGGGACGCCGGAATTATTGTGCTTTTAGGATAGAATAATTTGTGATATTTCTCAAAGGCTAAATTTTATTGTCTGTAGTTGCGACTGCTAGCTAACGTCGAAACTGCACTAAAGTTGCGTGCGTGTTTGCAGTTTGTCGCTTGTGAGAATTTGGAGCGCGTTTTCTGGATGATGAAAAGTGCAGTGGACACTGACATGATCAAGGAGAACCGCTGGAATATCCCCCCAAATGCTCCTGCGTGCATGGAGAAGCACCTGTGTGCCGCACAGTACAGAGCAGGTAGGAGAGAAGCTAGCTGGAGGCTTACACGTGGTGTTTGTCTGTTTACATTCGCTTTTCAGCATCTGGAATGAATACAAGAAAACAAGGTTGCTTAGTTTTATTTTTAAGCACCATCAGTTTTTTTTTCTCCATAGGTGAAAAAGAGCTCTGTGATTTCAGTGATTTGTTTTCAGATCATCTTGTCATTCATAAGTTACTTCCTAATGTTATGTTATGCAGTGATCATCTCTCTCTGCAAAGATGTGTGATGTTTTAACAACAGTTATTAAGTTGATTGAACGGTTTGGGCATTTCAAAGTTATGTGTTAATCTGAACATTCCCTGGGTTACCTTAAATATTATTAGGAATTACATTCAGATACGTATGCATGTATTTGATTCCAACCTTATTGCACATGATCGGTTTTTTTTCGTTATTGTAGATACTCTGATGGCAGACTTTAAAACCAAAATCAGTGGTCGTTTTTTTTTTTCTTTCATGGTGTTGTAAACATTATTTAAAGAAGACTAAGCATTTTCCTCACTGACTGTCCACAGATGGTACCCTCCTTCTGGGTGCCTCTGGCCTGACTGGCAGGAGCTGGCAGGGATCTGTGTGGATCTACACTGACCGCGAACAGGCCCCCAACGAGGGTTTCTGCAAAGCTGGCGTTCAAACTGAGGCTGGTGTCACCGATGTGAAATGGGTGTCAGAGAAAGGAGTTGTTGTAGCGTCAGATTCAGGTGGGAAGATATTTAACAGAAGTTTAATTGAGCATTGGTTGTGAGCCTTGACTGAAGCTGCGTTTGTTGAATTGTGCAGGTGCCTTGGAGCTCTGGGAACTGGCAGAAGACGAGCGCCTGCTGGTGAACCGCTTCACCAAATACGACCACGATCATGTGGTGACCACAGTGAGCCCTATTGCTGGAGCAAGCAGTGTTGTCACTGGCAGTATGGACTGCAGGTTGGAGAGTTGTACACACATACATGTTGACTGCTTTTGCTTTTGCACCTCTAGCTTTATGTTTTTGTGAGTTGTCTTTATAGACTGACTCCTTTCTTCTTTACAGAATTAAAGTCTGGGATCTTAACCAGGAAACGGTTGTTACTACTTATAATGGTAAAGAAACATTTCAAAACTATTTTCATCAGTTTTGCATATAACTGATTTGCCCTGTCCAAGTGCACGACTTAATGCTTTGTATTTAGAGCTCTTGTTCCTGTGTTTCTGCAGCTAATATCTAAAAGCTAATCTTTGTAAATTCTAAACTACATCCTCTGGCAGTAATTTTTGCACTTCTCATCACATTAATTTATCAAGTGCTCAAACCATCAGCTTCACTGTCACTGTCATGCTTATTTGACCAGATTATAATCTAGTGCTTTACTCAGCCTGGCAAGGATTTTGGGGAACAAGATTTTGATGATTATATTATTTTGTTGAGCATTTGTACAAGTGTCTGACAGACTCTTTTCTCTAGTTTCCTGATGTGCAATGAGAGTTGCTTTTTATCTCTTGTGGTAATGGAAGTGATGTAATTTCTTAGGCCCTTGTTGAAATTAAGGTGAATCAATTGAGAACCTTAAAGTCACAAGTTTGTGTATTTCTATCCTTTCCTACCTCCAGCGCACACAGATGCAGTAAACTGTGTTTCCTGCAGTCCAACAGATGAGTCACTCTTCGTCTCCTGCAGCCAAGTAAGATACTGATCAATAGTTTATGTATTTTACTGTAAAAATAGAAACGGATGGAACTTTGCTTTCTTACTGCAAATGTCACAGTGAGAGCTCTTATGTTTGGATCATTTGTTCAAAAACAAGACTCAACTCTTCATCTCAGCGGAGTCTGTTTGTCATTATAACCTGTAATCCTTCAGGATGGCCGTGTGCTGATGTGGGATAGAAGGAAGCCGAACAAGCCTGCCACAAGAATAGGTGAGCAAGTTCATCTATTCAAGATTACCAGGTTCAGTAGTTTTTACAGTGCTGTGGATACTATGGGGATATTTTGAAATAAGTAGGATTGTTATAAACTGAAATGTATAACTAACCTCTGTGAGATGATTCCACAACTGTTTATAGTGTTGATGAAATATCGGATTCACTTCCCGTCCTTCACATTTCTTTTCTATTGTGTGTTTCTCACTGCTGCTGTTGTATTTTCTCTCAGCTGTAGAGTCCCCCAGCTGCTCTCCCACCGCCGTAGTCTGGCACCCTCATCACAGAAGTACCATTGCTTTTGGTGAGGAAAAAAAAACAGATTGCCCGATGGAGACATTACAGAGAGTTTTTCTGGTGTTTTTAACATTCGGTGTGTCCCAGGTGACGAGTTGGGACGAGTGACGGTGAAGGAGTTCCTCGGACTGGAGGCGGCTCGGATGGAGACTGTTCACACGCGCAGAGTCAACAGACTCGCTTATTCCACTCACAGGTACATATAAGTGGTGTCACACTCACATGTTTCACATAGTGCTCTTTACAAAACTGTTAACAGCCCCTTTTTCCCCCCTCAACAGTGCCCCATTCCTTGCGTCTATCAGTGACGACTGTTCTCTCGCTGTTGTGAACGCTGAGCTGCAAGAAATGTGAGTCACCGCTCTTCATGTTCCACACAGTTTTACTTTAATGCAGTAAAAAATGATCATATGTAATTTTTCAACTACAGATTTCGAGATCGTCAACACCAGGACTTCGTCAAAGGCGTGTGCTGGCTCCAGGGTGACTCCACCAGCCTCACTACCGTGGGCTGGGATCATCTTGTGCTTCACCACACGGTGGATGCAGCTGCTGGAGCTGCCAGCTCCTCCTCTTAGACCTTGTCACCTCCCTTCTTCTCAGAATGAATATGCCTGAAGACAGTAATATCAGACATCGGAGCTTACAGTGTTGACTTGGTAAAATGAAGTCTGTAAATACAAACTCCAGACACATGAAAGGCAATGGTGAAATCATTTGTGCTTGTTGTCTGAAATATGTGACACATTTACTCCCAACTGTTAAACACTCGGGACATCTTCATATGTTTGCTGTGTCAGTGGACTTTTACCATTCTGTTTACCATTTCCATGTCTAATTCAACTGAAGATACATTGATATTGTAATTTTACAATAAAGGAACCTCAGTGCTATTCTTTGTCTGAAATTTATTACAATGAGAATCAAGACTTTAGTGATAGGAATTGTTTATTGAATTTAACAAAATCGCTAACATTTAATCGTGCACCTTTGCTGGTAATGACAGTTTCCGAAAGGCTCTTGTATGGAGAAATAAGTCCCATGTACTGCAGCGTCTTTAACTCATAATCTTCTGTGAACCGTTATCTTCACATGAGGTTTTCAATCGAATCGGCCTTTCTCGCAGCTTTTAGTTTTTTCTTCAGGTCTGTTTTGGATCATTGTTTTTCTGAAATGTCCGCCTTTGTTTCATGTCCTCTCTGCCAGATGGCAGCAGACTCTAATCAGTGACTTTTTTTCTATTCGTTCTTAGGGTTTGCTGATGCTATTTGCTGAAAAATAGCCACATATCATGAAATTCCCACCTTCACAGTTTACTCTTCTGTACATTTGGGGTGATCTGCATTTCCCTCTAAGTGCAGTGTTTCATATGGCTCCCAAAAATATAATTTTTATCAAACATTATCCCCTTACTTCACAGATCTTAAAACACCAACATCCTTGTTTCTTAGAGCAATGGAGTCTTGTGTGGAGAATGCACGTCTTACAGACCATGGTGGTGAAGTCCATTACTATTTTTCCTTTGGTCTTTGGAACTCTACACAAATCTTTGGCTTTTGGGAAACTCTTCAGAAATCCTGCAAGGAGCAATTAGGTCAAACTAGGATACAATGACATGACATTACTTCCACTTCTGGATTAAAGCTCCAGTGATGCTAAGTGGAAAATTCAGTTTGGAAACCTGTATGTTCGCAAAGTAGATTACTTGCCCTGGCCTGTTGTGCAACCACAGACTGTAATATATTAATTTCCCAACACTGGGATTCCATTAGAATGTTTTGTAACAACAGAGTTGCATTCACGTCATAAAATGTTTGCTGTGACACCTTTTTTTTTTTTTGACGGTCAGCTCACTAAGCCAGCTGAAATCTATTAGCACTAAGAAGGTGCAGGATAAGCTAATTACTGATTTATTTCAGCTGGTGTCTTATTTTCCACATGTGGACTGTTATCAACGTTAATAATAAAAAAAAATCATGTCATGTCCTTTAGAAATAGATTTACTGAGAAATTTTACTTATTTAGAAGTAATTTTGTGCTTACTGTATACACAATATTTCAGTTAAAAGTAGGTGTGTTTTTCTGTTTCTCCTGGAGGGAATACACACTTGTGGTTTGCACTCTTGGGTTTCAGTTCGTGTTTGACATTTCCGTGTGCAGTCTGCATGTTCTACATGTGCATGCGTGGGTTTTACCTGTGTCCTTTGATTTCCTCCCAAAGTCCAAAAACAAACATTTAAGGTTCAGGTCACCCTAATTTGTCCGTGGCTATGAACTGAAGAGTGTGTGTCTGTCTGTCTCTCTGTGGACTGTTTGTCCAGGGTGTATCCAGGCTTTGCTCATTGTTAGCGTCTAGCGTCGATCGACTCCAGCACTCTATAATCCTCACCTGGTAAAGCCATAATGAATATGTGATACATTTTTGTATTTTTTTTTTTTTTACATTTTAACCTGCTCTGTATTGGTTCTAGATGGCAGAACAAGAGGTGATATGCTCATCAAGGGGTTGAATATACATATATATCTATATTAAATACTGCCTTATTAAAAATGAGTACTTAAATAATTCAGTTCTTAATGTTTCTTTGTGAAGCATAGGGTTAATACACAAACAAACGAGGATTTCCATATTGAGCAATGCAGATATTGTTTTTTTTTATTTTCTCGGTCGAAAGTCGTCCAACTACATTTAGCGAAGATAACTGAGTTTGATTCCTTTTTTAATCCTTAAACATTAAACTATACCTTACAAAATTATTTAAACTTTACACAAACATGTATGTACAACAAAACATGTACCTATAGAAACACGGACATTACTCCAGTAAAATGGCATGAATACATATGGTAAAACATTTCTTAGATCAATAAATATGAAAAATGCTTTGTAGCAGTAAAGGCACTTTTCTGATTTAACTGTTGGATTTGTTTCAGAAGACCTACATAATGTACATGTAACAGTGTAAGGCGTTTCTATTTGGGGTTCTATAATTACAGCTTGAACAGCATTTATATTTTACATTATTCTATTTTACAATCAAGGTTATAGATGAATCTGTGAAACACTTCATGCTCAACACTCCATTTTCACTGAATTGTTTTACCTATAAAAAGACTATCACCCATGTAGAGCTGAGACTGATTAAGAGCTGTAGTTAAAAGGGCAACAAGTGTACCTCGTAGCAGCAAAAAAAAGCTTTTAAAAGTTGTCCACCTGAAAACACTAACACTTATATACAAATGGGGAATAAAACACGAACAGTGTGATCCTCACAAGAAGCAGACCTTCCTCCTGAGATACACGTGTTATATCACTTTTGTAAAACTCATCTGCTGAAAATGTTTTCACAAGTTGTGCTAGAAAAAACTTTACAATGACACGCAATGTGCACCGTTAGCTTTTCCGTGGATCTTTAAGGATCTCCTCTTCTAACAACGGTGATGGGATTCCTGGTTCCAGGGCGGACTGTTAACGTCATACCATACTGATGTTTGGACTGGTGTTGAGATCCGTTGCTGAAAAGAAGAACAAATTCTGAGTACATGCAGAAACCACCAACTGCCTTTATATCAAAGCATTGCCTTTTCGTATGAGAACATTCAAAGCCTTACCTGGTGGGGGGAAGTTTCACTGACGACGTCTCTAGTGGTTTTCTGGCCATTTTATTTTCTAATTCCCTCATGTCCAGCGCGGTTGCTTTGCTGGCGGCAGGGTAACTCTTGGTCTGCGGTTTGACTTTGGGTACAACAGGGGCGCTATTGTTCTCGTCGGACAAAGGAGAGCCCCAGTCATCAGAATTGGATTCGGCCTCATTCATTGGGGACATTTTCTGGTCCATCTCCAACATTTTCTTCTGTAGGATGCTCAGGAGTGTGACCTGGCTGGGAGAGAGAGTGGCTGGTTGCTGAGCGGCGGCTGGCTTGGGAGTTGTCTGAGAGGTTGGCTTCAGCTTTACATCAAAGTCAGGAACGGGGAACTTCGTAGGTGGAGGGGCCACTGCTTTTGGAGGAGGAGGAGGTGGCGGTGGCGGTGCTGGAGCTTGAGGGTAAGCGGTGACAGTCGGCACTGGTACCTTTTTCTTTGGCGGGTCTGGTGGTAGGATGGATGGAGGTGGCTCCATAAAGTCACCAAACTCTGGCGGTGGAGGGAGAAACGGTATATTTACCTCAGCTTTATTGTCCTCAGGCGATGCAGGCTGGGACCTTGATGGACTTTGATGTACATACTGTTTGGGCTCCACCAGGTTTCTCACAGGTGGGGCTGTACTTGCAGTCTGACTGGGAGCTGGACCAGTAGATGGCGTTCGACTCTTGATCAGTGCAGTACTGTCATATTTTGCTGGGTTCAATACTTTCTGTGTTTGGTCCATGAGTGCAGACTTTGGAGTCTCCCGGAGTCTTTGTTCCTTTGGTAGTACAGACGAATACAAGGCTTGCTGAGGGTTGGCAGCAGAGGAATTTTGGCTTAAGTAGCTCAGGTGGTTGCCTGTACCCGGCTGGCTGTGGTTACTGGTGTTGTCGTCCTGTAATGAAGTGTTAACAGATCTGTGTTTCTCTCTTTCCTTTGCTGCCTTCAAAAGAGCCAGGGGAGATGCCGCAGACCCCTCTCGCGGCCCGTTGGTTTCACCCTTTATGTTACGTAGCTTACGATCCAACAGTGGACTGAACTTGAGGTTCTGATCTTGAGATGCTTCAAATTTGGACTTTGTGGACTCTAAACTTGGTATCGTTCCATTCACTTTCACAAGCTGTGGGGACTTCTGAGATGGACCATTCAGCATTTTGCTTATTTCTACTGGCCCGGTTCTAGCCTCCTTTTTTACCTCAGGAAGGGGCGATTTTGACGGTTGTGCACTTCGCAATGTCTCCTTCAGGTCCTGAGCATCTCTGTGGGTAGGTTTGGATGTTGGAACCACTTTAGGCACAGAGTTAGCATACACAGAATCTTCCATAAGTAACATCTGCTTCGGCCTCAGGTCCTCATACACACCGAAATCTGTGGGCTTCGGAACATTATAAAGCTTTGCTTTGTTTTGGGGATTGAAGGTGGACAACGCGGGTGTCTTCGCGGGAGGAGGTGGAGCAGGAGTCAGTGGCGGGGAGTCAAGACTGGAGACAGAGGAGAATCTGAGGGGCTTGGGGGGCGGCGTCTTTTCAGTCCTGAATTGTTTATCAGTCGGGGGCATTGGCGGCGCATAACTTGGATGCTGAGGAACTTTGGCCTGTGTTGGACTATAAATGGGTGCAGGGGATGCAGGGCCAGATGAAGGGACCTTTGGTGGAGCCATTGATGGTGGTTTTAAGAAGGACAAATCCTCATTCACCCCAGATTGTGCCAATGCCATGGGTTTGGGCGCAGGCACAGAAACAGCCTGAAGGTTTGCCAGCTCTTGACTGTTGAGGTCTCCCAAGAAGTCTGGAGGGGGAAGGATAAAAGTCCCAGGAGGTGGCGGCGGTGCCACAGAGGGGTGGGGAGGGACCAATATTTCCCCTTCTACAAGGTCAGGCACAGATATAACGGAGCCATTGTACGAGCGACTTCCACCAACTAAGTGAAAAAAGAAAAGACAGATAAAAATAGGTTTCAATAAGCTGATAAAATACAATGAAACCCCTTGAAATGTACTAAAGAAGACTACATACTTCCATGCTACGACTTCAAGTTAACTTTATTAACTTGTGTGTGGATGAGAAATGATATTACTCAATAGGGAAAATAGAGCTTGAAGCATGAAAATCTGCAAGATTGAGATCAGCCATAAATGCAAACGCTCCTGATATGTAAACATACTTGCCACCTGGTATGGCTCTTTGGACACCTTCAAACGGTTCTTGATCAATGACTTGGACAAACATTTACCTGCTTTGCAATTTTCCATTAATCTTACTGTTTGATCTATCTGCTGAGGCTTAGTGAAGGTCTAAAGAAAGGAATATCGACCTCTTCACCAAGTTAAACCATAGGTACACATGAGAAGCGGTTTAGATTGTCACCTGAACCATTGATCTTTGGACCATTGATGGGAGGCAGGACGGGGACCTTTGGTGTCGGAACGGCAAACCCTTGAAAATTGTCAGTCGACTGTGAGGGAAAAAAAATCGCACACAATCAGATTGTTGATCCTGACATAAGAAGCAAAGTAAAGTGACTAACTGTGAAATTCTTTCTCTCTCAAAGTCATAAAACCAGTTCTCAACTATTCGAGCTCTCAGTGTTCCCAGGAAACACATTAACATGTCCATTACTAAGTGTCCACAAAACAAATAATGGCCGACTACGAAGTTTGCCTTCAGGGTTTGATATAAAATCAAACATCCAGAACAGCTGCTCACAAATACATCCCCTCCCTCCAAATTATTTACTGTTACATATATATTAAAACACATGCTTTATTACTACTCCCTGCAAAAGTGTTCAATAACATATATTATATATTTTGTAACAATATAGTTGAGGTTTTTGAAGGAGATATTTTTACACCACATTTTCAAATACTTGTGCAATGAGGAACATTTGGTGAATCAGAGGATACACCTATAATTCAATCCATTGTCTGACAGCAGGCCTGGCTGAGAAAATCACAGGCTGTCACTTAGATACCAAAGTGTGTGTGTGTGTGTGCGTGTGTGTCAGAGCCACGCACACACAGAGCGCGTCAGGGAGAGAGTTGCTGTTCTCTTCACAACCTGAACGCCACCAAAAATAAACACAGACGGTGTTGACACAATATGAATCCATGTGACTCAGTGGAGTGCATGCCCTTCAAAAGGGCTGAAAAATCATTCCGGCAGCACATACTTGTGTCTACATCTGCCCTGATGAGCGATGTGCAAACTCTCTGAAGCCATAAGCTTACACTAAATTTAATCATTGACATAATTAACTAAACTCTAAAAAAATGCAATTGTAATAAATTTCAACCTTTTAGATAGTCCTAAATCTACTCATTATATGACACTATTATAGATAATAAGTTTTTTATATATGAAAATTTGTCTAAATTGCTCACTTTCAGACGAATGGAGCCAGTAGAAAAGACATTTGATGATGAACGTCACTCTTCGTATCTCAACTCTCTGACACTCTACGTCTTTGCTTCCAATTACCCGGAAAGGTTTTACCACTGCACCACAGCCAAGAGGGTGTGGCACAAAAGAGTGCGTATGATCCAGTTTGATTTCATCTGCTTGTTTTGAGTTATGACTCACGCTCATCTGTCGGGACAGTCAGAGTTGTCCTACCCATGCGCTGCTAGGTGTGCCTGGTCCACATGCCACAGTCACATTCAGAGAACACTCCCAAAAACCGAGCCGAGTTGTGTGAACCAAAGCTTCAGCAAGCTCTTCTCTCTTTTTTTTCTTTTCCTACACCGTGGCATTTAAATGGGAGCCCTGCCAGTCAGACAGACTGAGAATGTTCCTCTTAGTGCACAACTTAAATGGACACCCATTTAGTAACAGAGCGAGAATTCAGCCACACACACACAAACATTATCCTGACATTCCAAATGCAAATCTTGCATTAAATATACTTAAAACTCAATAAAATCAACTTTAATTACCAGGAAGTAGATTTATTTATGGCATATGCCATATTTTTTATTCACTGATTAACAGGTGACATTGATTTAGCTTTTAGCTGCCCCGTGAAAGGAAATGATAAGATTATCACGTTTTATAGAGTGCTGCTGCCAATAACTACAGGAAAAAAAAAATACAATAAACTCTGAAGTGGAGCAGAGTCCAAGTCAACTTTAAACACCGGGTCGCTTTCACCATTAACCTCATTGTTGTTTTAGTGGTATCCAGTACAGCTATTGATCTAGTGTCCATGCTTTTGAGTCTGAACTGGAACTCACTGCTGCTACTCTTGTTAATTATGCATACTGTGAACACATGGCATTGTGACGTAGGCCATCCTTTTGACCCATCAGTCCAAGAAATATATGAGTGTTGTTGCTCCGTTATTAGGGAGGAAAGTGGGTCAATAGCAGTGCTTTAAACAGGTCCACTCAACCCTGAACCAAGAGGTAAGAGCTGAACCGTCCACTCGTAGGCCTGCGAACTCAACACCCATCACCAAACAACGCTCCAATTTGATTATGTGAACTTTCTTGTGAAGCTGTGCTCAGATACTCACAGCGTGATGCTTGACAGTGGGTCTGGCTCGCACGCTGGCTGTGCCTGACTCTGTGACGACGGTTGATGACGGAACAAAATCCACATTGTCTGAAAAAAGAGGAAAGCAGATCATTAATATCTTTGGAGGCTGAGGAGAGCAAACCCAATTTTATTTTATTAAGCTGTCATGATTCTGCTCGGAGCTGTAGGAGCAATTCCCCAAGAGAAAAGAAACGATGAGAAACTGTCGCTGTTCAGATAATCAGAAACTGTATCCGCCATAGTGGCGTCTTTTTATAAATGTCAGTCAACTTGATAATCCACTGTGTGGCTGTTGTTGCTGACAACAAAATACTTACACAAGCCTCAACTAATCATCGGATCATCTGTTTTTTTTTTGGTTTTTTTCCAGTTTACTATTGTGTTAAAGTGAAACTCAGTTAAGGTGGCAACAGGGTTGAAGTACAACACACTTATGTTGGTCATATACCCAAAAAGTTTGTGCGTTTTGAAGCGAATCAAAGCAAGAGTTCTCTTATAGGTCAAATGTAAAATCAGCTCAGTTGCAAATATTTCAACTTTAACACAATAATGTGCATCAGACAGCTTGAAACTGACATTAAGACAGCTTTGTGAGTCACTATTGTAACCATGTCATGCTTAAACAGAGCAAAATGAACCTCTGGTAGAGTACTTTGAACATCTTCCAGGCCAGTGAGGATAAAGCTGAAGTGTAATAATCCTACATGCAGGCCACAAGAGAAGGTGAGTTAATAAAGAACTCATTCAAAGCCAGGCTAATTAAACATACCAACCGAGATGAAGCACACACAGAGACTGCTTAGAGACTCCATAATAAACACGTAATCTAACAGCAAATGTCATGTAACAGGTTGGCTGGAGAGAAAAAGGAAGGAGCCGCACAGTACATTCCTTTAATGCTCATTCCAGTGTCAGTCATGCTGTTTGTCCATTAAAGACCTGATGAAAAACAGTTGTCAGTGAAAGCCGTTTAGTCAGCTCGTCCTTTCAGCTTTGTGTGACAGTGTGTTTCCTGAAGGCGGTGGAAAGAGCAGCCAAACAGCAGGTGGAGAGCACGGTGTAATAAACAGGTACAGGTACAGCAAAGCGTTCTAAAGCTCCGAAATTATGCGCCTGGGACCCATGTTGGTGAGTTTCCTTCCAAACAAATGAGGGCACAGTTCAGCATGAACAACTGCACAGTAAACCAGTCTAACCAAACAACTAGTTTCCCTTTGGTTTCCTGTCTTGATTCCATTAGGCAAATGTTCAGTCTCATGTTGCACCTTTGCATAGGCACTTGCTATGTTTTTTTTTTTCCCCTTTAGTCAGTTGAATGGAAGTAATGTCACTCGGAGCTACCTTATCTGTAAACTGATGGCTTGATAGCGGTTTTAATTTTTTTATTTGTTTTATCTCTGTTGTAAGAATTGCTTTGCCTGTAAAGGATGCCATATTTGCATTTTACTGTTCTTAATGAATGAAATGAACACAACTGCACGGTCAAAGTTTTTCAGACTAGTTCATTTTTTTTTTCTAACACATGTTCATCAGTACAGGTATTTTCCAAAACTTGGTCAAAACAAGATGTAACCAGGAACAGCTTACTTTCGATTTGTTAAGTTTTCAGAAGCAGCATCAAATCAAATATAGAAAAATCAAGACATATATAAAGGATAAAATAAAATTATAGTCCATTTTGATAAAAACCAGACTTCTATAAATATATTTCAAATAAACCTACATTTTAGAGTTAAACTTCTACCTGTAGAGATTCTCAGCGATTGCAAAACCACCTTTACCAGATATACAGCTATTTTGTTGTGCATCTGAGAAAAGCTGACTCACAGAAGTTATTCCCAAACAAGCAACACTTCATTATCCGGGGCCATAAAGAGCTGTTTCAGATATGAAGTCACTTTTCAGAGATCTGAGCAAACCTGATAAAGAGTCCAGTGAGCACGTTTACAAAGAAGTCAGAGTAAAACTGGGTCACTCCGTTTATCATGAAGGTAATATTAACCGACACGTTTTCTTAGATGAACAACAACCACGGAGATCTGCTTCTAGCTTTCAAAACACCAACACAGAGTTGGGATTTTCTTCAGGATTCGTTTCAGATCTGTGAAGAAACGGGCAGTGTGTCGCTTGTCTAGTTCGAAGTCCAAAGGTCGTGTTATTCTTCTGTAAACACTTCATGAAATACATCTGCGACCTCTTAAAAAAAAAATAAAAATATATTTATATATATATATTTTAAAAAAAAAAAGTCTTGATAGAAGTGTACTCACCGATTTCCTTCATTTTTACATTGGTGTCGAACAGGGACTGGTTCTTTCGACCCAGAAAGTTGAGCGTGGCTTTCCTCATGTCGGAGTGTGTCTGCAGCCTGGAGTCCTCCAGCAGGGATCACCGGCACATTTTGGATCAGGCGCGTAAATCCCGGACAGAGCGCACAAAAAAAAAAACGCGAGCGGGCCTCGGCTTCGGGAAGCAGGTGCACCGCGGGGACCCAGGTGAACTTGACTCCTGTGATTTGATGAAAACTTTTCGGGACTGAGGGAGAAAATGGAGCAAGCCCCGCCCTCGCTATGCTTTCACTGTACACTCCCAGCAGGTGAGGCTCGGCTCAGCCCTCCCTCTCACCTGCATTCCTGCACAGATCTCACCTGCACGCGCAGTGGACGGCATGGGGATCCGGTGCTTTTAATTCACTTCTATTTATGTCGTGACGATTATTGTGTCATGTCAACTTACACTCATAAAAACGGGGTTGACAACATTTCCACATTTAGCTGCAAAATGACACCAGAAAGAAAAGAAAAACGTTGACAGGAAGAAAAGTTTCAGGTCGCAGCTCCGGGTTTGAACTGGCTGGAGTTGGAGGATTGTATGACAGGTGAAGCAAGATGACACCAGACAGCAAGCAAATCAACATCCTGCAGACTGGATGTGGGAAGGAAGTATCAGAAACCTTCATCCCTGAACAGAGACACAAATAGATGATGTGCAATACTGATATATGAATGTATGTGAAAGGATAAGAAGTAAGAAACCTATTGCACAAGTTTTCCCAGCAGTATAAACATATATATATGAGCTGAGCTGTCCCTATTGACAAGAAGGTTTGATTTTCAACGTGGATGTTGCTCTAGAACTGAAACTGAGCTCAATAAGGATATGAACAATGATGGCTTTAAAGGGCTGTGTGTTAAGTAAAAGAAAATCTTAAAGCAATTAAAAGTGAAAAAAAAGCCTATTGAGGAAATCTGATCTCAGTCTCAGTTTGTGCTTTCACTGTTGAACTGACTCAACTTCAGACTTTCCAAATACCAAACACTTAAGTGTAGAAGTCACAGCTGGATGGTACAGTTCAGCAGCGTTTATCTGGACCAGCATGCTCCTGATCGGACTGCAAAGACGACAAAAATAGATTCAAATATGGAAAGATGCTTCACTTTGCTCACATTGCAATTACTTTATTCTTTTTACTTACTGCATTATTTATAGTTAGTTACACCTCCATTGTGCTTCATCATGGATAATATCATACAGTTATATAATATATATTAGGTCAGAACTTTATATTTTATATGTTATGAAAAACTGTTCATGTTCACTTATATATTGACAAACTATAGATTAAATACAATGACAACTTTGACCAAGGTTTTCTTGATACACACACACACACACACACACACACACACACACACACACACACACACACACACACACACACTAAATGTATAGTTTAGAAATGCAGTCAGCTCAATATGTTTCACAAAGCTTTTCTCTGTCATTGCTAAAAGGAAGTGACAGTAACACGTCACTTTGTAAATATCCCAATAAAACAATAAAATACAGCACAACAGTGAAATGCAGAAACAATATGGCGCAGACAATAACACAAAGTAATTACACATTTTATTAAAAGAGATTAAAAAAATTAACCAAACTAAACATTTCACCAGAAATAAGTTCAGTTCCCTTCATTCTAATCATTATTTCCATATGTATTTAACAATCTGTAAAAAGACAGCCCCAACCTGAGCAGAAATGAAACAACTGTATGCTTTTAACACTTAATAAAATGTGTTAAGCTTAAACAAAACACATTACTAACATCTTCACTGGCCCTCTGGATGCTTTTTTCTACATTATGACTGAAATGTTTATTCCAAGTCTGCCTCACTGCTCAGTATTTGCTCACCTATTAGTGTCAGGCAGGCATGTGACCTCTGTAAGCAGGATCATGGTGCAGATGATGCAGAAGAGCCTCGGCTAAAGAGGATCAAAAATCCTGGTTGAGCTGACCCGAGCAGAGACCCTCCTACACTCTTCACACACTTCACATCCCAGCTAATGGAAACCTTTGCTCCCCTGCTGTCCCAGAACTCCCAGGGTTAGTTTATGTGTCTGTCCACACGTAGACAGCACCAGTAATAAAATGTGGCATTTCACCCACTGATAAATCAATCGAACAATAAATAACTACATTTCATTTCAAGAGAAGGTGTCATACAGTCACTGTTTGATGCTTGTTTCTGTGTTTTGACTCTGAGAACTTAGAATTGGAGAAGATAATGAAAAGAAACCGTTTCCAATTTACAAAATCAATCATCACACAGTGCTTTTTGGTCATTAATAGTGGAACACACAGTGTTTCATTTTGAGTGTGTCCACAGTTTAACGTGAATAATTTCACTGTAATGGTTTATTAGAACTTTTTTACTTCAAACACAAGTTACCCAGAAATACAATTTTGATTATATAAATGTATTTATAATCATAAGTAAATGAAGTACTTCCATTCAAACCAAAGTTACTGTCAAAATTACGTAATACCAAGATTGTTTCGATGTTATTTCTCCCCATTAATGCAGTGAGTATTTTTCTACCCTGCCCGAATGCCACTGTGTTTCTTTGTTTCTGCTGTGCCTCAAGCTTTTTGTCCTTGAGACAAACCAGACTGGTCCATCCAGTTCCTCGGCGGGGATTCGTCATCCACACTGACGCTGGTTAAAATGTAAAGTATGTGCTGGAATCGTCCTTTAATGTTTTACCTGCTTTACAGTTCTTGACAGACTGAACAAGCTTCTCCCAATGCAAAACACGAGCAACACAGATTTTTACTATCTATCATCACAGTAGGAATAGAGTGAGCCATTGCTGCTGCGTTACAGATCCACTGTGAAGCATGTTTGAAATGCCCCGTGCTTTAACACACCTCGATGTAGTAATTGGCTTCACAGGCTTTCTGCAGAGCCTGGTGAGGAGAGGACACTGTTAGATTAATGGGTGTTGAAGTAAGGAGATGTGTTGCAGCGTGGAATATTGGAACTAAAGGGGGGAGATGTTTCTGGGAAAAAAAAAATACTGTTCTGAGGGATTCAATAGTTAATGAATGTTTTTTGTTTTTCAGTGAATCATTTGAGTTTTTTTGTAATTGAGTTTTTTTATCATTTACAGTCTGAATGCATCAGATCTATAGACTCCCTACAAAGATTTAAAGTGCTAAACAAACATGGAGCTGTTTAATGGGTGACGTAATTTCAAATTAACCTGAATTTATCTGAGAGTTCATCTCTTTTTTTCCTTCCTGCGGTGTCACTGACCCCTTTGCTGTTGAATCTGAGTTCATGTCAATGTGAGCAGTGAACAAGTACTGACTGAAGGACAACAGGCCAAACTTTCACTGAACACCAGCTGTTTTCCTTATTTCACCGGCGGGACGTCGACTTTTCACTTACATAACAACACGACCTAGTGACAAACGCCAGCTACAAGTCAGTCACTTTCACGATCTGACAAACAGAAAAGTATTTTTATCATATTATCGTCATTAAAAACATACATTTATTCAGTCAAAAATCCGACTTCCAGAAATGTGGTTACATGAACATGACTGTGCCGTTCCTGTTAAACATAAGCATTTGTAATTAATATTTTTTGTTATTTGGGTTTCATATGAGTACGGAGCCCCTAAAGGGACATACATTTTTTTTAAGGGAGTTTTACGTGCTCCCTTAAAACTTTTACGTGAGCACGTCAAAGTTTTAAGGGAACACGTAAAACTCCCTTTAAAACAAATATTTAATGTCCCTTTAGGGGCTTCCTATATGAGAAACCAAAAAAAGTGAATTAAATATCTCAGTTAGTCTGTGTTTACAAGTTTGTGTGTCAAAATGTACTGATATGAGATTATATATGAAAAAAAGCCTACTTATATCAACATTATTCACTCAAAATGTGCAGCCCAAACTCTTTCAAATTGTGATGTGCTATGATTCAGTGATCTATGAAATATAAAAAAAATTACTATTATTAGTATTATTATTATTACTATTATTAGCTTTTGAGGTCATGAGGTTAATGCAGTAACTGTTGAGGTGCTATAAATATTCCATCTGAAGTTTTGTCACCTGGGTCATCTTATACAAGAGGATTAGTTGTTTTTTTTCTATTTGGTATATTTAAAGTCTTTACTGCCAAGCAAAGTGGATTACAAGTTCTGAGCTTTTCTCACAGATGCACAGAGATGATTGGCGAACATGTCCAGCGCTGCCTGCTGCTCGCACACACTTTCCCTGGTGGGAGCGGACCTGGATGCTCGGTGGATGCACTGAGGATTTATTTGCTTTTGTTTTTGGGAAAAAAGAGACATGGGAAACAACAATGTCTCGAGTCTGGAGGAGCTGCAGGCCTGTGAGAGCCATCAGTGGTACAGAAAGTTTATGACCGAGTGTCCCTCCGGACTGCTCACCTTCTACGAATTCAAGAAGTTCTTTGGCCTCAGTAATCTGACGGAAACATCAAACGCCTACGTGAGATCTATGTTCACCACGTTTGACATGAACGATGTAAGATCACTGCTGGTTTGCTTTCAGATGTGTTATCATGCTGTTGTGTGGCTGAGAAATTTGATGTTTCCTCAAATGTATATCTTTTGTACATACATTGAAAATGTTTGATCAATGATCAGTGGCTGTAAATATGAATCACAACACGTGTCCCCATACCTGACACTAGCAAGAAGAAAAAGAAAACACTGTCAGTATTTTACTTAACTAATCAATGAGTTTGTTTACATTCTATTTCATGTCTAACAAATGATTGTGACAAACTGATAATGGGATATAAAGTTAAAACAAAAAGTTGTTTGTGTTTCTATCATTATGTTAGAAATGTGTGTAATTTGCTTTAGGGGGAAGAAAAAAGTTGACAACATTCCAGCCAAGATATTTCTGTTTGAGAAGAACTTAGCCTATTAGAGAGGGGGCTTATCCTGCTGCTTACCCAACTGACCTGCAATCTTTAACAAGACAGGTGCAACCTCTTTATGGATGCATGTGAACTAGACGCAGGTGGACACACACAACACACACACACACACACACACACACACACACACACACCTTTGTGTGATGTTTATCTCGTTAGATGTGCGTGTAATGGTGTCAAATTCAAACACACCGTTCAGCTTAATCCAGGTTGTAAAGTGCATCTCGTACTGTTATTCCACATTTCACCAGTGTCTCTGTTCTCCAGGACGGCTTCATTGATTTCATGGAGTATGTGGCTGCTCTGAGTCTGGTGCTGAAAGGTGGAGTGCAGCAGAAGCTCCGCTGGTACTTCAAGCTGTATGATATCGATGGGAGCGGCTGCATTGACCGTGAGGAGCTGCTGCTGATCATCAAGGTACGCATGAGCCTGCACGTCACGTTAAAGCCTGGCTTACTGACCCAACTCGTTTCAAGTATTCTGTCCTGACACAACCTACTAAGACCACCCAGGCGTAAACACACCACAAATCCCACCTCAGGCCTAGAGGGTGTGTCCCACGCTCTGTGGCCAGGCACAGCTCAGAGGCAGATGGCCAGCACTAAGCTGACATCTACTGGCTGAAAAGCAAAAGCATTCACAGGAGCTTGTCTGTTTTCCTGTCTTCTTCAGTCCATCAGAGCAATCAACGGGATTCCCTGTGAGATGTCAGCAGAGGACTTCGCCAACATGGTGTTTGACAAGATTGATATCAATGGAGATGGTAAGATGACCGGACTTTATCAAAATATCCCCAATATTCTTTTAATGTTTATGTATATTATGATTAAATGAATCAACATTAGAATTTAGGTTTCTAGTTTTGAGTATATACCTCAAACTGTTGTTTTGAAATGATCCCCAATAATTAAATGTTCTAATGACAAGTTCTCACGTGTCTGCAGTTGAGAAAAATATCTTTCCTATTCACACCAATAGTTGTCTTTTAAATGTTGCCGTACTTGATTGACGACAATAAATACATTCTATTCTATTCTATTCTATTCTATTCTATTCTATGTGCTTTATATGTGTTGCTTTGGGTGTTTTTAGTCATGGTGTGGTAATATTGCATTTAGTTTTTGTTCTGCTACTCTGATTCATCATATTGATAACTGTCATTCTAGCATCTGTTGTTCTTTCATTGTGTTGGAACTTGTAAATGAGATTTTACATCTCATGGGGGTTTGGCAACAACAAGAGAAAGTAGCTGTTGTTACAGATCTGTAGTTTTATACTAATTCTGACACAAACCTCACATTTTGTGTGTTTTTTTTCTTTTCTTTCCAATTTCCAGGTGAGCTCTCCTATGAGGAATTCATGGAGGGAGTCCAGAATGATGAGATGCTGCTGAAGACACTGACAGAAAGCTTGGACCTTTCACATATTGTCCACAAAATTCAAGGAGAGTTGAGAGGCAACAACTAATTTTGACATGGCATGCCATGTTCATGCATAACTGTGCCACAGCTGATCGAATGATGATGCAAAATTTTACCAAAGGTTATCCTCAGAGACAAATGAATTCAGGATATCAGTCGATTTCTGTTTCCCATCACCTCACCTGGTTATCACTTTACACGCGTTCACAAACATGATGTTTAACTTTTTCCCTGTTCAAACTTAATCCCTCTGAAATTAAACTTTGTTTCCTATGTGCCATTATTACCATACAAGTGACATTATCCATATGATGAAGATTCTGTGTGTTAGATGATCTGCCACCAGTAGAAGATGAATCCCTTCACTTGTATAGTTTTATACATTTCTGACACTCACCTGTTATTTTTCCCATGTTTGCAGTGTCGCTGTATATAGATATTTTATAAGGCCTTCTCAGCAAAGCTGATTTCTAATTTTGAAAAACAAATATTAGATGTGGCATACCACAAACAGAACAAAACTTATTTATGTATATTTTGAAATAAAGATATGTTTATCAAATAAAGCTTTCCTCTGATTCATTTCTTCATCAATTTTCTGCTCTATTTGCGCTTCAGAACTACTGTATTAAATGAGTCTGTGACAAAGAACAATGTTGTTCTGTTGGCAGTGAGCGCATAAACTTTTTAATCAATCGTTATATTGCACTTTGAGGAACATAAACCATAACTTAAGGTGTTTGATTTGACCATAAATATTAATATTTTCACAAATAAAAATTTCTCATTAAAAAAAAAAAAACAGAAAAGATGGTGGGATACATTTTGTAAGGACCTAAAGCCAATTTAAATTGGAAAGTTAAGGTTCTTGCATTTCACCGACTGCGGTGATGTGGCACATTGTACATCTCTCAAATTGGGACAAAAACCTTATGAGAGAATTATTGTTTTTGCTTTTGTCCCCCTCTTATCATTTACCTTTAGATTAGATGTATGTTGAGGCAATGTGGGCTACATCTTTGACATCCAATTGTTGCACATTAATGACAGACAGTGAGCAGTTTCAAGGAGTGGCTTCTTATTGTTGAGCTGCTGTTGCTCCTATTACAGCTCATCATTAGATCATACACCTACCCTGTAACCTAAATCTATTGGTAAATGTGAGCAATTGTGCACGTCAGTTATTTGTAAAGCAGAGTATCTACTCTTACAAAGCACCTTTTTAAAAACACCACAAAATGACACATAAAAGCACCCAAATACACAAGTTTACCTTTAATTCAGATGTTACGTCAATTCCTGTAGCATAATTTTGTTTCTGACACACTACTGTTTATTTATTTGTTGATTTCTTTTTTAATATTCCACAAACACATATTTTTGTGGCCAGATCACAATTATTTAAAATATTGATGAAAAACTAATTATCTTCTGTGCTCTTTGAAATCCATGCTTTTTTATTATTATTATTATTATTATTATTATTATTATTATTATTATTATTATTTGTTTTAAATTTTTCTTTTAAAAAGTTGAGGTTTTCTGTTATGCGAAGGAAAAGTTTCCCGGGAAAAGGTGTGTCACCGGCGTGACGTCACGCTCCTACCTGCGCGAGTTTCGGTGAGGAGGAGGAAGGGGGAAGAGCCGAGGCGGCCGGGAAAACATCAGCGTCGCCTCCGTCTGTTATAATCAGTCCGCTGATTTCAAACGGTCGTCGATAAAGTTTGTTCAGGGTGGGACAGTGGAAAGCCCGGACAGACCGGTGGTTTGAATCCCAGCCGCTGCAGACCGAGAGGGGGGGAAAAAAAAGGAGCGCTCGAACTTCCTGCTTCACTACAGGTATGTTCGTCCCACCTCAGCGCGCAGCTCTTCCGCTTTGTTTATTTATTTTTTGGGCTTTTGTCTCTGTTCGGCTTTCATCCTCGTATTTAAAGCTAATGTTGAACAATCCGGCAGGATCTGATGTGCAGCAGCTGATTGAAAACTCTAATATGTCGCTCGGTGCGTCCAAGTGAAGCCGTGCAGCTTTGAGTGTTTGGAAAGTCCCGAGCGACGTGCGTGCGGGGGGTTTGGGGAGAGATCTGCAGCTCGGCGAGATTTACCTGCTGCCCATGAGCAGTGCTGTGCAGGCGGGACTGACTTGTGCTTTCTCAGGATGTCCGTCACCCCGCGACGTGTCCGCCTGAAGCCGTGGCTGATCGCCCAGGTGGACAGCGGCCGCTACCCGGATCTGGTGTGGATGGACCGGGAGGCCATGCGCTTCAGGATCCCGTGGAAACATGCCACCCGACACACACCTCAGCACGAAGACGAGGACACCATATTCAAGGTAAAGATGTTCTGCTAAGTTTCTGCAGGAGTGAGAAGTGGGTCATCCTCCAGCGTCAGATGGGCATGTTCTCTTAAAAGTGTCAAAGTGTATCATTTTATGAACTGAGGCCAGGCCTTGATAACTCAACACTGTTTTGTAACTCCTCATATAAAATGTTTCTGGCCTCTTATGTCAGATATTCAAGGTTCACTCTATGTCTCCAATGGACACACATTAGAGAGGTGTTTCAAATATTGGTGCAATATTTATTTAACTCCAGATAAAAAAAAAGTAGTTGATCTAAAAATGATTTTTGGAAAATGATCTGGCTTTCTGTGATGCTATTGAGATTTTCAATATATGAATTCACTGTCAGCTTCACTGGAAAAATGTAATTTGAAATAAACTGTACAAATAGAAGTTGTTGCAGGGAAATTACCAAAAAAAAAAAAAAACATTATCAAGTACATTAACATTCAAACCTGCAAGGATATGGAGCTAAACTACTGTGACTTCAGTTATTAGCTGAACACCGTTTTATGGATGGCTTTATTTTGAAGGCCATGCACAAGGGAAAATGAATACAGGTTCTGTCTAATGTAACAAAATAACTACTGTTAAAATGATCAAAAGGTTTGACACAATCCCAGCATTTGTAGCTTATTTTTATATTTGTTATATGTATATAACTTGAAGAATTTTGATGTTAATAGTATGAGCACAAAATATTCTTTTGATCTTGAGTAAAATAACATTATCTTTAAAAATCTTTTTTGTGTTAAAAAGTCATGATTTCATGGGTTGCATTTATCTGATTATTGTGGAGTCACATTACTATCAAAGTATTTCAGTTTCTTCACGTAAACCAATATTGTGTGCTGTTAATACATTTCTACACAAATGCAGTTACACAAGTTCTACAGCAATGAAGTGTACTACACCATTCTTCATTAAACTGCTCTGTTCAGTTTTGTACAGAAATGCTCTATATGTTCTGTAGTATCAGCATCTGTTTCAATGACAGAATTAATTTGTCAAAAAGAGTGTGTTTTGGTTTTTGACATCCGCTTAAATCATTTTAGTTTCAGGAATAAAGCAGATTTACTGTATAGGCATCTCTGCTATTTTTTTTTCCTCTCTCCAATGATAAGTTGAAAAAGTTCAAAGCAGAACTTGTTTTGTGTTTTAATAGTCACCGAGCTGCTGATGTTTCAAACTAAAACACAAGCAGAGTTAAGTGATGTCCATTTTAGTTCAGAGACATCAAACTCATAGTAATTCAGTCGTCACAAACAAGATCACAGTTTGATCTTGAGTGTGCACAATCAGTTACAGGGTTTATTTTTAAAAAATATTTCAGTAACAACTGATGATTCATTGTTTTAGTGAAAGGAAGTATCATGCAAATGAATAAATTTCAGTGAATTTATTTTTCAGCAACATTTATTCATGTTGAAAAAAAAGTGCTATTCTTTTCTTTGCAATATTATTATTGCAAGCTTGTCAAGCAGAGCACCATGGACCACCATGGATATTTGACACTATTTGAAAAACATTGTCTTTTTGTACCATTGTAATGTTACCATGTAAATACACATGCCTGTTGGCCCTTCACTGAGATCATCGGTCCGTTTTAGATTAGAAAGATGTGATTGAACATGTTACAATATAATTTTAACTTGCTTTATATCCTGAAAATTTCCCTCCTCCCACAATTTTATTTTTCCACTGGTCAGTGTTGCCCGGTGCAATATGGCTTTTTCATTGACGTGTCGCGTAAAAGCGGCGTCTTTACGTAATCAACCCAAAAACATGTTCAGCCAATCAGATGAGTCCGTCATTTTCAGCCAATCACGTGTGAGCTAATTTGTAGCGATGCAGGTGCGCGACTGCGAAGACTCAAACTTCCAGCACTAAATTAACGTTTGAGCCTTCAACACTTCTTAACCTCGTGACGGTAAGTGACGGCCAAGTGTTTTAACTCTGGGGTCTCTGGGTAAACACGTCCGTGCTTTCTGCTGGAGATTCACGCTCCAATACTGGTAGTTATTTATGGAGCCAAGGAGTGACTTGAAAGCTCAACTCCTGCCATAGATAAAGCGCTACTCCGCGATTTAGAAACCTGGATTGCGGTGCGCATTTAATCGGTACAACTTGGCTTGCATGCAATTTATTTTAGCGTGCAGGCTTATACTTGTTAATTTTGTACAAGGGTTAATCCCCCCTAATTAAGGATATTTGCAGAGGTGTATCATGCAAATTACCAAAAGCACTTTATACAGATACGTGATCAAAGTCTTTTACCAAGAATAAAGTCATTCAGTGACACTCAACTATAGCTGGGCATCAAACAATCAATATGTAGCAAGCTGCTTGGTTTAATCAGTGAACTTCATTACAAGCCACTTTTATCAGTGGTATTTAATTTATTTCAAAGTGAAATTTGAATAATTTTGGTTTTGCCTGTTTCTGTTATTTCTATGACTTGTTGGCTCTTTGAACAAATTACTGCAATCTAATCACGGACATTCAGCTGAATTAACCTGAGGCTGAAGTGACTGGGGGAGGCATTCATCCTTTTTCTATACTGGAGCCAATCCCAGTGCAGTATGGGCGGAAAGACCGTCCATCGCTGACCAAACACACCTACAGTCACACACACAGCAAGCAGTTTGAGTCTCAAATCCATGTTTTTTTGAAGGAAGGACTCCCGCACATGTACAGGGACAATATCCAAACGCTGCACAGAAAGACTGTGGCCCCACTCGGACTCGCACCACTAGACAATGCTTGCTAACTGGTGTTAACATGTATGAAAATGGTCTAAATGAGATGGGCTTTAGTGAAATCCATTCACCGTTTGATAAAGTGAGTGGATGACGTGTACCTGATGAAGACAAACCGTCCTTATTTAGCCACAAATCTACAGCCAGATTTTATATAGAGGCTTGTAAATATGAATAAGTTGAGCCAGAACAATTGATGCGTTCTTTGTTTTGACACTCCTCTAGGCGTGGGCTGTGGAAACCGGGAAGTTCCAGGAGGGAGTTGACGAACCAGATCCTGCAAAGTGGAAAGCCCAGCTCAGATGCGCCTTGAATAAAAGCAGAGAATTCAACCTTGTGTACGACGGCACCAAAGAGGTCCCCATGAATCCCTTGAAGATATATGATGTCTGCGACATCCCACAGTCCCACACTAGCCAAGGCGAGCACGATCAGCTTCTATATGACTGAACTCCTGCATATTTGTCATAACGCCCCGGCCACCTCACTGAAACCCTCTTACTGAACTCACAGCCTCTTCAGAGGATCCTTGGACGCCGTCTGGTGACGATCTTGGTGAGGAAGACATTCCAAGCACACCTGGATCTCTCCCTCCATACCCATCCAATGGTAAATAGCCTTTCCTTCATCATGATTTAACTTTTTTGATGGTATAACAGGTAAGCAAAGGATGGTTTGTTGAAATTGTTACTTCCCTCCTCATTTAGGTACGAGTCCTTCTCCTAACATCATGTGGTCCCCGATGAGCTCCGACTCCCCCATGCAGCCACCCAGCTGCCCGCCTCCCAGTGAGGTCTGGCCCAAAGAGGAGCCGGTAGATGTGGAGATGCAGCCGACAGCCCTGGCGGCCCTGCCCCCCGCTCCTCTGCCAGACGCCTCGGTGCAGCCGCCGCCTCTCACAGAAAACTTCTTTGTTTCTCCGGAAACGTGGATCACCTCTCTCCCAAGTGAGAATCCTCTGTTTGCCATCATAATAATGGAATGGAATTTTTTTTATTTAACCTTAATTTAGCCAGGAAAGTCCCATTGAGATTAAAAACCTCTTTTTCAAAGGAGCCCTGGGAGTTAGAGTTAAAATTTACAATAAATACACAGTTTAATAAATTACAATAAGTGAGGATCTCAATGAATTTAAAAGCAGCTACCAATTAATCCCCGTCGCTGAACAGTCGATATGTTTTATGTTGGTCTTGCTGAAAACACCTGCTGATACCAGGTTTCTCCAAATATCTAATATATATTTTCCTAAATGGCACGAGCTTTATCCTTCAGAGCTATAATGAATTCACTGACCTTGCTCTTTAAGCTATTAGAGGCTGCAAAGTTGGACTCATGTAGTCTGCTAATAGAACATTATTTCTTCTGATCTTTTTTTTTTTTTTGAGTAAGAATATGAAGCATCTTTAACTCCCTTGAATTCCAGGATGCTTTTCTTGAAGCTTTATGTATTTTAGCTCCCGGAGTCCATTTTCACTCGGAACTTTTTATATTTTTGATCGTTTGCTAAATGAACAATAAGATCAATTCAATACAGAAATTAAATGGTGAAGAGCGTGAAGTAGACTAAGGTCATAGTAAGTGAGCTGACTGGGACATTACTGTATAAATTCAATCAAAAAGAGATATATTTTTGATTGACTGTTCCCTCTGAGAATAAACATTTATGAATTATGTAACTGTTCGAGCTGTCAAGTTCATCAAATATTCAGTTTTCCAAGTTGTTTTCTGAAGTATTGTAATTAGTCTCTTGTGAATTTTATTAGCCCTTCACATACTTTCTGTGTGTGTTAAAGTTCTAAATGTGAGAACATCATGCTGCAAAACACAAATGCATCATTAAAATCAAAAGTGGTAACCAAAAAATATTTTTTTCAACGAGTTTCAAATCAACAACCTAAAGTATTATTACTTCTAGTTCATTGAACATGAATCTTTGTCTCGTGTTCCTCTGGTTCGTCTCTATTCTTCAAATGTGAAGGACTTTAAATGACATATATTTGCCTGAAAGGTGCTGTGCAGCTGAAGCTTGAATGACAGACTGTGTTCCAGACACTGGTTGAAAAGTGTGTCTTCTGTGACGCAGTGACAGACCTGGAGGTGCAGTTCCTCTACCGGGGGAAGGACATGTGTCCCATCGTGAATGTCAGCAACCCGCACGGCTGCAGGCTGTTCTACGGAGACCTGGGGCCCATGATCAACCAGGAGGAGCTGTTCGGGCCGGTCAACCTGGAGCAGCTGCGCTTCCCCACAACGGAGCACATCACCAACGACAAGCAGAGGGTCTTCACCAACCGCCTGCTGGACGTGATGGACAGAGGCCTGATTCTGGAGGTCAACGGCCACGATATCTACGCCGTGCGACTGTGCCAGTGTAAGGTGTACTGGTCCGGCCCCTGTGCGCCGAACCCGGCCGCGCCAAACCTCATAGAGCGGCAGAGGAAGGTCAAACTCTTCTGTCTGGAGTCTTTTCTCAGTGGTGAGTTGTGTTACAGATCACTACAATGTAGAACTCGATTCTGTATTTTTCTTTTTAGTGCAGTTTGATCAGCTCTGGTTCACGTTCCTGACGTACAGGTGTGATCGCCCATCAGCGTGGCCAGACTCCAGCCCCGCCTCAGTTTGAAATCAGCCTCTGCTTTGGGGAGGAGTGGCCTGATGGGAAACCCAGAGAGAGGAAGCTCATCATGGTTCAGGTACGGACTCATCTGAAGTGTTTTCAGAGGTTATCTGGAGACCCTGCAGACCAGTGAATGTGAGCCAGACTGTTAACTTAGGGCCGCTCTGTCCCTCTGTCACCCGGCAGGTCGTCCCAGTGGTGGCTCGAATGATAAGCGAGATGTTCTCCGGAGACAACACACGATCGTTTGACAGCGGCAGCGTCCGCCTGCAGATTTCTATCCCAGACATCAAGGACAACATCGTGTCCCACCTGAAGCAGGTGTACTGCCTGCTGCAGCAGGGCCAGGACAGCTGGGTGTTGCCCCCCGGCCAGGCCCTGAACACCGTTCACCAGACTCAATGAAGCAGCGAACACTGAACTCTGATCGATATTTCCTACTGCTACTGAGAGTTACCTCCTGTAAACGGTAATCTGTGTAGTCGTTATGTACGAGTGCGCACAATATGTAGTCCAGGATTCACCTGTTTTCTTAGTTTCTCTTATACACGTATGCTGACAAGTCTTCTTTATACACATGGGAGTTTGGCCCTGAAAACTGAGCTAATCTGCATTAGGAACTGTAAACGAACACCGTGCTCACACGGACCAAAGTCCTCCCTGCCTCAGGGGAACATTTAACTTGGTTAATGAGTTACAGATATCGCTCGTTGCATTATTTATCCACTACAGGTCCACAGATGACCAGACTTTGTCATCATGAAATGAGGCAAAAAAAAAAACCCAACAGAAAGATTTTTATTGTTTGAACTTTAATGTTTTGAAGTGTTTTAGTTAATTGGTTTGTATATTTGGGCATAATGTAGTATAATGTGAATTAAAGATGGATGAATGTGGAAATGTTCTGACTAGTCGGGCCAGTGGAGAGCAGTTCAAAATGTTATTAGCCCAGCGGATGTATTTTATAGACATGATAGACGAGAACTCTGTAATATCAGTGTGGGATCTTTGGTTTTCAGCTCTTTGTAGTATCCAGGTAGTCCTCTTCATATTCACAGCACAATAAGCTACCTGGGTGTCTCTGGAAGTGGAAGGGCTGCTCCTGAAGTGCTGATTTGTTTTATGGCTTCTTGAATGTAAGATTACTCACCTTGTAATTGCATGTCTCAATAAAATAAAACGTGTAAACCGCTTATTGGAAATGAAACATTTCTGGACGTGGCTTAACTTTGCAACACATTAAACTAGTCCACTCAAAGTGAACCCTGTATGATTACAATTTTCATTTGTTCTTAGGACCTGAGGCATTTTTCAAGCGCCTTTTGGGTAATTATAGTCCTGCTGCTGTACCTTGTGTTGGTTAAATAACGCAGGAACTCTTGGTTAATATTTGCCTTTCTGGCTCCACCAGACATGACGAGTTGGCAGCAGGCACTCTTCCACCAATGTAATGCTTGTTTGGAGGCACAAGTGAAGAAAATAGACGTTAAATTCTTGTAACTTCAATTTCTGACACTATTGCTATTTTAGATTTGGCCTCACAATTTAATTGTATTTGAATGAATTGTTGAATAAATAGCATACAGGACAAATACTTTTCCATTACACTCAATGTTCTGAGTTACACCTGGACACAAGAGGAAAAAAAAGATGCCATTTTAAATACACTAAAAACATTTTCCAGGGTGTGGTGATTTCCATATTTCACAACCTTTGCTCGCATTTGATGCAACAATAAAAACTTGACACACTCATGCGCCTCAGTCATCCTGCAGCCCGTCCTGCCGCCGCTGGACTTTGTCCCTCTGCTTTATGAGGAAGTCTCCTTGGGTGGATCTTGTCGATGTGTCGGACTTGGACGTAGTTACAAGAGGGACTGACGGCAACGTTCAGCAGAGAGTAAAGGTAAGAGCCAGTAACCACTAATATGTATTTGTCTTTTGATGTGCTGTGAAGACTTAACGAGTTTTTGGATTGAATTTTGGACGATTCGAATAGAGTAGTACAACATGTCTGATAAGCTCGAGAGGAAGCAAACAGTGATCAACTTCACGCAGTGAAATCCTTTTTAACATTGGTCAACTCGGTCTGATTTGTTCTATTTTGTTGGTAAATGTACAAACCGAGGATCTAAAAGCAGTTTGATTCTTCCCAGTTCACACATACGATTCATTTGAAATGTCTCAGTTAAAACTCAACATTTGTTGGATTATAACCAGTGAAGCTTGGTTGAGTCTCAGTTTACCGCTGACATGAGACATTTATGGTGCTTGTATTTCTCTCTCGTGTGTGACACCACAGGTGTGACCGGTCGCTATGTTCAGGACACACAGTCCCTTTGGTGGAGACACCAGCAGCTATGCAGAGTCTGTGAAGTCCTTGTATGTATTTCTCAAAATATCCCAGATCCACGGATCCAGTCAGACGATTCCAGCGGTTCTAACATTCAGAAGTGTTTGACGTACGTGGCGTTGTTGTTTTCCCCCCCTATAGCGGCGGTTATTCCACCACGGATGAAGTGTCCTCAGAGGTGTCAGGTCTGTCCAGACCCAGCGGGAAGTCCATCTACTGTAAGGCAACTGCCGTGTTTAGCAACATTCCAAGCCTATTCGGTGATAAGGATGACAGCCATTTATATGTTTATTTTTGATCATTCAACAGTGCAGAGGAAGGATTATGCAACATCTATAAACCAGATGATGGACAAATTTCAGTACAGAGTGGAGGTAAACAGAAAGTATCATAAAAATGTAACCCACATCGTAATCATAGCTGGAATATTGCCGTCTTCTTCTTTATGCCACGATCGTTACAGTTTGCTATTGCCTTTTATATCCACATCCAGACTTTTGACTGTCGTAGTAACGGCTGTTTGTCCATCGCTCCCGTGTTGCAGCATTTGTTTACTTGTGATCTGGATGGGAGGGAGCTGAGAAACATCATCGACTGCGTGGAGCGTCTGAAGCTGCTGGACCAGCTGGGACGAGTGTGGGGTCAGGACATGCTCCTGGAGGTGCACGACACCAGCCTGCTGCTGATTGACATCGAAACCAAGGTACAGCCCGGCACAGTCCATGTGAGGAGGCGAAACCTCCGGGATGGAGGGAGCCGTGTGTGACGCCCAGGCCGCTGCGTCTTCTCAGGAGGAGCTGGAGTCGGTGGCTCTGGGTGACGTCCAGGGCCTGAAAGCCGTGCTGAACACAGGAGTGTTTAACTCCCTGCTCACCGTGTCAGTCCAGCCCAGGAGGAAACGCACCACCACAGTCTTCATGTTCCAGTGCGATGATGTCCGGGTGAGGGCAAACGCATGGAGATGGTCGGGTTTTTGTTTTTTCCTTCTTCTCAAATGACTGACTTCTTTGGTGTGGCTCACAGGCCGACTACATCGAGAGAGACCTCTCGCGAGCAATGTCACGCAGGAAAGACAACACAGGCTTCAGGTAGTTTCAAATGTACCTTCATGCACACTGTAATGTGTTAATGTTTTATTAAATCTCACCTGTGACACGTGTTGAAGGAGCAACGGCCCTGCAGGCGTGCTGGGCTCTGCGGTGGAGCTGGACACACAGTGGGCCGCCCCGGACTACGGTGAGGCTGCCGCTCCTCGCACTCACGAAACACTTCCTGCCAAGATCGTAGCTCAAATCTCCTCTCTGTCTGATTTTGTCATCGCGGCGGGAAGGCGACCAGATCGATGGTGGACTGGGTTTGCCTCCAAGGGAGGAGGAGGATGGCTTTTCACCTCGTTTCTCCGAGGCAGATTCTGATCCTCCTTCCACAGAGACGAATGTGGTGAGTGTCCCTCAGCGATCAGAGGATCTGCATGATGGGAACTCTGTTTTTCAGGAGCTGGAATGACACAGTCGATATGTATAAAAAACATTTCAATGAGAAGATGTGGAGAGTAATGTATTGACCTTTTTTACAGGGTATTTTGAATCAGATGTTAAATGAAATAGAAATCTTCATCGGACGATTAGCTGCAGTGGAAGCTAAAAGTACAAAGAAGAAGAAGAAAAAGAAAAAAGGTATGTAAATATAAAACTAAAACACACATTATGTGAATGCCCAACTCAGATTTTGTTATTTTACAGACTGTTACCGAGGCCAGTATTCCTTTATATTCTAAAATTAAGTCATGACGTTCTCTTTTATAAACTGATTTTCTTTTATTTTTTTTTAAAACTTAATTTTATTAATCGTACTTGTTTTTTGTTTATTTAAATTTTTGGGGTCAAATTACATGATTTAGAAAATGTATTTATAATATAATATGTTACTTTATCCGTAATAGTTTTGTTGGGTTTTTTTTACTGGAATTTTTAAGCATTTTGTCAGCTCCTGATCTCATATTCCCTTTTCAGTTTTTATTTGTTACTTTGCCCACTACATGTGAATCTATTTTCACACTCATTTCTATGAATATTGAATTATACTTATGTTTAATATCATCAATATTAAGATGGTGTTTGAAAATTAATGGAAACCAACACTTATAAGATGATCTTATATTATACTCTATGAATGTCTTTAGATTTTTATGGATATTGTGATTATTCTTATGGCTGAGATTAAAATATAATTTTCTAATGGAAATCTATGATGGTCACCTGTGGATTATGAATGTATTTTGATTTATTTCAGAAGCAGGAGGAATGCCTTACGTGGATGATTTTGGAGAAGTTCTCCATAAAATCAAAAAATGCTTCAACCTTCTGGTTTGTGTTTTAACTTTATGATTTAAGGCCAACATCAGGGTGTGTTTAGTCTCAGTGGGGTTTTTTTGTGTATAACATCCCTCTTTTTTTTTTTTAAAGGCGTTGCTGCAGGGACAGATCAGCAATCCTGATGTGCCTGAATTTGTTCACTCCCTGTTCTCCACATTGGCTTTCGTAAGTCACTAATTTATATTGATGTTTGAACAACTTGCTGTCATGATATGTTTTTATGGTTATTAATGTGTCCCTAAAGCTCCACCCTATTGCTCATTGATTATTAATGGGTTTAGTGTCTGCTACCAAGCAAACACTGTTAAATGTTATTAATCTCCACCGTTAACATATTTTCTACACCTCTTTGCTCCTTTTTCTCTGTATGATTACTTCTCTGTGAGATCAGTGTTTGCTCTGTTTCCTGTTCATGATTGCATGTTAAATAATTCAAACTTGATTCATTATTGACTTCAGTGTCAGTATCGTTATCCCATCAGCAGTCTGAATATAATTTAATCCTGCACCTCTCACCACTGTTATCTTTCTGTCTAGATCGTGGGTCGCTGCCCAAATGATCTCCCTCAAAGAATAATGACACCGCCGCTGACGCTTCAGACCATCCACCTCTTGCGTGAGGAGCTGTCCCCCGAGGAGAGCAAGCTGTGGCACGCTCTGGGAGACGCCTGGAACTTTCCCAGGTGCAAAATCTTTTTGGCCTTTTTCAGATCCATCTGTCACTGATTTTGGCCCACATTTACAATTCCACAGATTCAGCTGCCTGCCGTGAGTGTGTGTCAGCAGCAGCGTAATCAGGTGTGATTTTGTTTCCAGCTCTCATTGGCCACAGGATGTTGTTGAAGAGAATCCCACTCCCTCCCTCCAGTACGTTGACGAATGGAATCCCCGAGAAGCCCTTGCAGCGTCTGATCCCATTGAGCAGGTGAGGAGGAAGCCCAAAGCCAGACCAGCTCATAATCACAACCCCTAAATGTTTCCTTTTGTTCTGCTGAAATAAGTTATTGCTACATCATGAAAAAAAAGACGAATCGTTTGAGCTTTTCTCCACAGACTCCAGACAGGTGGAACCCTCCACGTTCTGATCAGCAAACACAGTAAGCAGCAACACACTGATCAATACACAGTGTGTGTATTGTGAATGTTTGATTCATGGTGGGATGTTTTACAGCTCCGCCGGGTCAAGGCAGTCCCCCCTGCGCGCTAAGTATGACTTCAGTGCCAGAAATCATCAAGAACTGAGCGTCTCTAAAGGAGAACTGTTGGAGGTATTCAGGACAAAATTCTACTTTTTTATCTTGTTTTCTTGGGAACAATTCAAATATTTTATCCCCCTTTGTTGCAAGGTTGAAAAGTGTAAATGCTCACATTGCCACAATATTTCTGTATGCTGTCGTGATTTTATTTTTAAATTAAGAATGTATGTTTGCTTACTCCACCATATGTACAACTTACACTTTGAAAATCATATGGTCCTTCTGTGTATGCCCATAATTTCAATTAACATTTAATATATTCCAACAGGGGTTGTTTACAAGCTGATAATTTGACTACTTCTGAGAAAGATGCTGTGCTTGTGCTTTTACTTTGATTTGAGTAAAACTGAAGCAATGTAACAGTTAAAACTGAGAACAGTTGTTTGGTGCTGTTTCCACTTCTGGCTGCTAGTTGATGCTTTTTTCTCTTCACAGGTACTGGACATGTCAAAACAGTGGTGGAAAGTGAGGAATAACAGAGGGGAGGAAGGCTTTGTGCCCAATAACATCCTGGAAGATCCTGACAAGCGCTTTGATGAGGTGGGTCAAACTCCAGCAACACAAAACCCAGAGAACCCAGAGGACTGCAACTCTGTAAAATAAACCGACAGAATGAAAGTATTCCGTTTCTTATGGATCAAACAACATTGCTATTGTGGCGCTGTGCCAGAGTACAAGCAATAACCTCATCAAGAGCAGAAACAGGAAGCACGGGGTCTCCACTTTCACTCATAAATTGATCAACTTCTGCACTTCCATGATCAATAACTGTTACTGACTGCTGCTTTGAGCTCTTCATGGTAACTTATGTTCAAGGGGACTGAAAGTAAAAGCTTCTCGAGTATAAATATCTTAAATATGTTAGTAAGTACAGTTTTACTGTAGAAATATTTCATTATGACCACCTGCTGAATGTATTGTATTGTCCTCTCTAGATGTATTATGGCTTCTGGCAGTGGTGATAATGTTATGGATGATAGTTGTATGTCAGCGAATAGGAGCAAATAAAAACAATAAAGTCAATAGAAATCATGTAAACTTGAAACTTAAGAAGAAAAAGTTAAACTCTAATGGAATTTAACTGGTATGACAACACGTTCTGATCCTGTTTCAGGGCTTTGCGGCTCCTCCTGTTCTCACCAGGAAGTCGAGGCCTCCAGAGGTGAAAGCCTGGCTCGTGGACAAGGGCTTCAGTGACATGTGAGTATAAATACAACTGACTGGCAAACATTATTACAGACTGATTGATTGCATGAAAATGATCTTATTTCTATGAATATAAAGTATTGTTCCTGAAAGTGGATGTTTGGGAAAATATGATGGTGGTGAAGAACTTGATCAGTCAAAGTCAACATCTGTGACTGAATTATTAGGTCATGACAAACCAATTCATACCTTAGTGAGTGAGTTATTACAAGGATCAATACAAAAATGTCAGTCCTTTCAGGATCAGCAGAAAGCTCAGCAAGCTCAATATTAAATATATTAGCAATATGCTCGAGGTTGACTGTGAATGTGAAAATAAACCAGCTGCTCATGCAAGACTTTTTATTTCTGTTCAGTGTTTCGTATTTCAATGAGAGAAAAAACTGACAATGGCTGGTGCTCACTTCAGCCTTGGCCTGAAATGGCCAAACGCAGTTAAAATTAGCCCTAGATATTACGAAAGGTGCAATAAGTAAGAAATTTACTATGAAAATTATTCAAATCATTTCCATTTTTCACCTGTCATTGAAGAAACAGTTCCTTTAAAGAATCTATAGTCTCCACCAACGAAGTCTTCATTCAAACTGAATTGTTCCGGGACGAATCAACGAGGCTGCCAAACAAGCAGCACAACGATCTGTCATCATTCTGAATTTTAGAGATACTGGTTACACACGTGCCTGACACACACGTGCGCTGTGCGCCCTCCACTGACAGTGACATATGTAGTAATGATGATGTCATTATTAATTATGTCATTTCTTTGTCTGGCTCGAAATAAAGACATTCATTCATTCATTAACATTATGTCACGCGACGTGTGTGTGTGTGTGTGTGTGTGTGTGTGTGTGTGTGTGTCTGTACTCACTAAATTTGACTTGTTAATGAGTAATGTTTGAGTGATGGGATCACTTGTGTGTGATCACGAGAAGTTTGTGTTGTTTTATTCAGCGGTTGATCTCTTGCAGAACCGTGCGCTGTCTGGGCGTGCTGAGCGGCTCGGCGCTCATCGGGATGTCTCGAGAGGACCTGAAGATCGTGTGTCCAGAGGAAGGCGGCCGCGTCTTCTTCAAATTGCAAGCAGTGAAATCTTCTCTGGAAGTAAGTTACATTATGATACAGAAACGTTTTTTTTTTCTGGCATTGTTGATGATAACAGATATAAATGCAACATTTTTTTGTCTTTCCAGAGTTAAAAGGCAGCTGCACATTGAAAAAGAGAAGAGGAAAGTTGAAACAAGAGAGCTGTTTTCCAATAATATTCAATGAAAGCAATGAAAATAGAAGATACAGCGGAAGTTTTTCAATTGAAACTAGATGCTACACTTTATTCCAAATACTATCAATGGCACTTTGTATGTTGAATTTAGTATGTGATCAATATCGGTTTACTGTCAATAAATGTAAATAATCGTAAGGGAAGTCAAGACAACTCAGTGAATACATAGTGATGATGCATTATGAATACTCCAAGGCAGAAAGTTGATATTTGTGCTCCTCATGTACCCTGTAAATAAAAGTCAAGTCTGGTAAATCTTTAGTGTATAAACATGCTTTATTTTGTTGTTTAGACACACTAACCTCATCCGAGTCTCTAAAACAGTGGCAGTCCATCACAAGCAGTAAGGCTACAGATTAATGGACACGAAACAAGGCAAAAGTGGGGAAAAAAGGTCTTTCGAGAAAGATATTATAAACACAAACACATCTTGAGTTTCAGATTATATGATGGGTTGTGAACTGCACTGAAAAGTCAGCTGAAAACACAAAAATTAGTGAGATGCTGAAGTTTGCACATGGTTATTGAACAGTGAGTTGGTTTGAACAGTCACAGTGTTAGTGCTCAGAGGGAAACTCAGGATAAGGTTTCTGCTGTTTGGTCTTCATCACGTCTCATCTGCCTCATTAGGAATTGATTTGCAAAAACTGATCAACATAAACAAAATACACAATACATGCCAATTGATCACTGAAATACTTATTAGGTTTTGAGCTTGGAGGTTTCTCAAGATCTACTTTGTTTAGAAACACATCTCCCTGAGCCCATTCTGCAGAACTAATCCATACATCAACATTTGGAACACTTCTCCCTGTTTTTCATTGATTCATCAGTGACGACAAGCTCAAATCTCAAACAGCACGATTTCTCTGACCAAGACATTTCTCCCAAAATTAAAGAACAAAATGACCAGATTCACTAAGATGCCACAGAAACTGCGCTTGTCTCCTGACAGCATCTTCAAACAGGAGGGTTTAAATGAGAGTTTGTCATGTGTCACTTCTGATGGAACTCACCGTAGAAAAAAACCTGATGAAGAGCAGAGTCGTGCCCACAAGCACAAAACTCAGTTTGACAACATGGAGTTACAGATGTGTTGGTGGAGGAAACTGATAAATATAAACGAGAAAAGAAAAGAAAAGCATTTGGCTAAAAGAACAACAGGATCAACTGAAGAACTGAACTCTTTCACAATCCCCACGTTGCATATTTGTTCAGATAAACACCCGACATGGATTCTGTGCATTACTTTGACTCACTGTTGAATATCCACGCGTAGAGCAGCTTTCACATGTAGTGATCCAACTCTTCAGGTTTTTGTGCTCGATCTCACACACACTGTCAGACGCCCGAGTGGGACAGAGCCATCATAAATTTCAGCTTTCGCGGTTAAATAAGGCAGACAGATGGTAAGTAATCAGATTACAATACATCAGCAGTATGAGAGAACAAACGGGTCAAAATGCACACAGTGTGGGTGGAAATGAGTGTTTTCGTTGTCAACATTACCGACGCAGAGAGTGATTTGGGTTGTATTTTGTTTCAGACTGGCTGCAGAGACAACTTGTGGCTTTATAGTTAGAGGTACCGGTGTTTCATTTATCTATTTTCAATATTATATCTACAACAAAACAATGGGAGTGACTAAGATATATATTTTTTTAAATGTGCAGGAACCTTGCTATGTATTTTTGCTAAAATATTGAGTGTAATCACTTCAATTAGAAAGGCGAACAAAAATGTTTATATGACACAGTCGTGAGTTCCAATAACTAAGAGAATCCAATCAAACGTTAAACAACAATATATTGTGAATATAAAATTTGTTATCTCTATATTACCTTTAAAAAAATACACTTTATACATTAAATCCAACAATCACACAAAATCTGTCGTTTTCAACATACATCTCCTTTTATAATCTGAAGCTAATCTGTTCTTATCTTTGATCCTAATCAACTTAAACATAAATCCTCACACTTTAACTACTTTGACAAAGGCTGTTTTTTTTTAACTCATTCTTTTATATATATATATATATATATATATATATATATATATATATATATATATATATATATTTTTTTTTTTTTTTTTTTTTTTTTTTTTACATATTCTCTTCTCATGTTGGCCTCAAAGTTCACATGTGTTAGCACGCCTTAGCAGGCGCGCTCCCAGCAGCTGGTTTACGGGCTGTGATAAGATAGATAGATACAACCATCTGAGGCCAGCTTGGACTGGCTTCTGGAGGTGAGTCAAAGGTACAATATGTAAGCTTTTCAGATGAAACTTTCACACTTAACACCCCTGACAAGTTATGAGGAAACTACAGTCGCAGTGTCTTCTTTAATACATCCATGTATTGTATTATGTGCTCGCAAGAAATTCACCAAAGTCATCAGAAACAGACCGGGTCTGGAACACTTCATGTAATACCACTTTGTACCACAAGATGGAGTAGTGAGTCTAGTCCTGTCTTCAGTCCAGTAGGACAGGATGCTCTTATTTAAATCTGGTTACAATCAAACCTTTCATTTTATTCCTGTCAGTACAGCTAGGGTTTTCCCGTTTCCCCATAGCCACGACTCCCGGCCTGTTCATCATATCCAGACGATTTAGAGTCTCTCAGAAAGCAGAGATATAATGCTTTACTCTAAATTAGAAACCAAAAATAGGTTTTAGAAGTCAAAACAAAAATTGAGAGGTGGCTGTTGCTGTAAAAATGAATAATATTTTGCTCAGCTGGCAACATTTTTTTCAGACTGGTGTATATATACCAATTAATGCTAAAATTACAATTTATTTCTCGCTACAGACAAAGACATTCAGACTATCTGTGAACCAGGACTTCCTCCCGAAGCTTCCAAAGTAAAAGATTAACTCTGTCCGGCCATCTTTTTACGGAGCCCCTAAAGGGACATCAAAAAAATTATTTTTTTAAGTGAGTTCTACGTGCTCACGTAAAGCTTTTACGTGCGCACGTAGAACTTTTACGTGCTCGCGTAAAGTTGTTTACGTGAGCACGTAGAACTTTTACGTGCTCGCTTAAAGTTGTTTACGTGAGCACGTAGAACTTTTACGCGCTCGCGTAAAGTTGTTTACGTGAGCACTTATAACTTTAAAGGGAGCACGTAAAACTCAGCTCACGTCCGTACGCTCCCGTCCGCGCAGATTCCTCCGGGGACATCTGCGCACAGCATTGGGTGTACACCGGTCGCACCTATACGCATGCTCCGGAGCGCTACAGCAAACAAACCAGTACCGAAGTTAACATTGAAAAGTGAGTCTGTGAAGCCATCGCTTAGTAGCTTAGTCAATAAAAGACACCCAGGCCAGCCTCTCATTTATTAATCAATCATAAAACGGCACAAGGGTGCACTGCCATATGAAAGATGAGATCGGCATTTGTGCATAGCTCCTTTTATATTTTCATGTTATATATAAAGTTAGATCTTGGATTTCTGCTATTATTCTTAAGATTCAAAATTATTCTTACTCTTTATTTGCACATTTCAATCGCTTTGTTGCATCCCCATGTGTGTTCTCGCCTCTGTAACTTGAAATTTCTCCGTGGTGAGATAAATAAAGTCTATTCTATTCTATTATGATATTTATCAATATGATAATGGTATGGAAAGATGAAATCAGGTCTGACATCATGTGCATAAGTTTGAGTCAGTGTGGATTTGCGGTGCAGCACAGAAAAACCTGGCGGAGCGTAATTATAAAGCGAACCTCCAACATGTCGTAAAACACAAGCAGCACATATTCAGTACAGATTCAAAAGTGAATGTATATTAAAAAAAACTAATGCTCTTAAAGAATATCTAATAAAATTTCCTCTTGTGGGATTAATAAAGGATTTTTAACTTTCAATAACTGATGGATCCTGCCACGGAGAGCGCAGTTTTAACAGTGCGCACGCGCTGCTGCAGAGCGCATTTCAGACGCTCAGATCCAGCAGGGAAAGGTGCTGTTTAGCTCCGAAATGGTGTGTGACCTTATTTTGTCCTGTGTAGTTTTAGAAAATAGTGTACTGGCTGATGGAGTTACTTTAGATGCACTGGTGCCATGAGAGGACTTGATATACATCAAGTCCTCTCATGGCACCAGGAAAGGCTCGGACTGGAGGCTGGACGGAGGAGACGGACCTGAAGAACCATGACTGAAATGTAAATATACTATAAGTTTAGCAAATGATTTATCTAATCAGTGATTTTATTCAGGAAAATAACTTAAAGGAGGTAGTAGAAGTAGTTAATGTAGAACTCAACAAGATAAAATAGTGGTTTGACAGCAACAAATTAGTTTTAAATGTTAAAAAAACTAATTTTATATTGTTTAATGATAGAGAAAATAATATACATATATCAATTAAAATAGATTGGATTCAAAGGGTACATAAAACAAGATTTTTAGGTGTTATTATTGATAAAGACCTTAGCTGAAAGTCACATGTAAATTATATTAGAAATAAAATAGCTAAATCGATTGAAGTATTACATAAAGTAAAAGCAGTTTTAAATCAGTCAGCATTACTTAACTTGTATAAATCACTAATTATTCCATACTTAACTTATTGTGTGGAAATTTAGGGGACGACCTGTAAAACTTATACACAACCAATGTTCATTTTGAAAAAAAAGGTCCTGAAAATTATAAGTAATAATAGAAATAGAGACCTATCAAACCCACTATTCATTAAGTATAATTCTTTAAAATTTGATGATATAGTTGAATATAAAATACTTCAGATATTATATAAAGCTAATAGGAACATGTTACCAGGAAAAATTCAAGAAAGATTCAAAAAAGAACTTTTTTATAATCTAAGGGATTGACATTTTTAAAAACCCCAGATTCAGAACAAAAATAATGGAACTCACTGTGACTGTTAAGGGAACCAAACTGTGCAATGCCCTTCAGAAAGACGTGAAAGAAATGCGAATAATCACAGCATTTAAAAGAAATGTAAAGAGGCAGACATGTTATTCTTCTTTCTGCTCTGTTTTCATTCATGTATGTATTACTTTCTTTTTTGTATATGTTTTGTGTCATCTTTTGAATGAAAATAAATCTATAAATAAAATAAATAAAATGTGATGCCAGTAGCCCAGATATAATATATTAGCTGACGGAAGATTACATACAGACAGTGGACGTTTAGTCAAACATTTTATTCAGACTTCGACAAACTGTCATTAATTTTGTTCAGTGTATTATTGCTTATTGGTTCCCCAGCCTGGTCACTATTGCGGTCAATGAACCGCAGATTTCTGTTTATCTTTCCAGGATCTCTGCCATGTTGACGGCTGCTCTCGGTCCAGCAGCACCGCTCGGTCCCGTGTCCTGCTCAGCACCGGTCCGGTACTGGGTGTGTGTGTGTTGGGGGGGCGGGGACCTGGCCATGGTGCAGCTGCTGTATGAGACATAAATAAACGAAACAATAAAAATATGAGCTGTGTAAGTATGTCAGCCTCATTATTTGCTATATCAGGGTTACATGAACGGACCTATTTAAACCTCAGCCGGTGTCCGTTCGTCCTCGGTGACGCTGCTCATTGCAGCGTGATCTTCCTCCAGACAAAGTGTGTCTGTCCTCCTTTAATTCCAGTTTTTAGTCATCCACTGAGCCCCTCCTTATTTACCTCCACCTCAGACCTGAGAGGATCGATATCCAGAATCCGGAAAAGTTTCTTTTTTGCCAAAATTGCGGGACTTCTGAACCATGAATATAGCCGTGCCATCCGCTGCCGGTGCAGCTGAATCAAGACCAGCAATCGTGTTTGCTGTAGCGATCCGGAGCATGCGTATCGGTGAGACCGGTGTACACCCAATGCTGTGCGCAGATGTCCCCGGAGGGATCCGCGCGGATGGGAGCTTATGGACTGGAGCTGAGTTTTACGTGCTCCCTTAAAAGTTATAAGTGCTCACATAAACAACTTTACGCGAGCGCGTAAAAGTTCTACGTGCTCACGTAAACAACTCTACGCGAGCACGTAAAAGTTCTACGTGCTCACGTAAACAACTTTACGCGAGCACGTAAAAGTTCTACGTGCTCACGTAAACAACTTTACGCGAGCACGTAAAAGTTCTACGTGCGCACGTAAAAGCTTTACGTGAGCACGTAGAGCTCACTTAAAAAAATAATTTTTCTGATGTCCCTTTAGGGGCTCCGTATCTTTTCATCCAGACAAAGATACAATTATCTAGGTAACAAATCAGACATAAAGTGTTTGTTTGATAATTAAAAGTAGGTCTTTTGTGCATCCAGACACAAAGAGTATTGAAACACATGTTGACATGTGGTTGGTTGCAGCTGTTTTCTCACTAAAAATAGAGCTGAGCACACTGAAACGTGAACCACGAGCCAACATCGCATGTGAGGATTATTAGACATCAGTGTAAACTTCAAGGTAAAATTAACTTTCTGACATTGTCTCCTAACAAAAAGCCATAGTGCTTTGATCGTGGTGTCACGGTGGAGAGCCTCCGATTGGTCTGTACAACTCATGAAAACAGCTAAATTCTGACTCACGGATTCTGAAACTGGCACACGTATCACCAGTGGTGTTAAAGCTCTCTTTGGTGCTACATGGAGGAACGTCATTATATGCAAAAAAAACAAAAAAAAACCCAAAAAACATACTATCAAAATCATTATAATGAAACATTTCAAACAAATTGATAAGTATTATCTGCACTTTGAGGAAAATAAACACACAGTCATTCTTCATGTTCTGGTTTGTTGTATTTATGATGAGTTTTAGTGATGTTACTTCAGACAGTGTGGCTAACTGAGCAGGACTGAAGGCACGGCGTCATGGAGCCTCAGCAACATGACCCTTTGCACAAAGTGGCCTTACGAGACGGAAATTCAAAGTTTACATGATGTACCTTTGAACAACAATGCTACAAGATTCATGCAACAGTCTTAACCATGTCCCAGCATGGTAAGCGTGTTTCTACAATGCTGAGTTTAAATCTGTTTGCTTCTTTACAAACAGATCGAATGCTGGTCGGCAGCCCTGAATTAGACAAGTGTTTTCTCGTGAATGTTTTTTTTTTTTTTCTCTAACATATCTGTAGCTTTACAGTTCACTGTAAACATCTCTTTTTCTCTCCTGCCAACAATTAGTCATGCAGGCATGCAGGTAAAGCACTTATCAGCAAAGAACAAACTACACTTTCCCTTCAAAGGCCAAAGTTTAAAGTGAGCATGCAGCAAGGTGGTCCCAGCGGTGCGGGCTTCAGGACAGTGTGGAGGCCAAACTGTACTCTGACTGAGGGAGGAAACACGGGACGCTTGCTGTATGTCAGAGAGAGAAAAAAACTGGACATGCAATGCACAAAGCTACAAATGAAAAGGCACTATGAATTTCTTGGTGCAAATGTACAGTGCACTGCATGCAAAGAAAAGACAATGTAGAGTTTTTGCTCAGTGGAGAAGGAATGAGACCGATCAGGGCCCGAAAGAGTATGGAGTGAGGTAATGGTGAGAATTCCTCTACACTTGCTTGTGCTGTGATTAAAAAAGTCTTCTTACGTCTCTTCCACCAAAGAAATACACAATGGAACTCCAACAGTTTCCTCTGTTTGCTTCAGGGAATGTTTTCCATCATCAACAAAAAGTCTCCGTCCGACCGGTGGTCATGGCGGCCGCCGAGGCGAACGTGTTTCAACCTGCTCCTCTCCTGCGACCACAGTTTATGCTACATATCCTGTTTTCTGCAATGATCGGTGCACGTCAGAGAACCCACACGAGTACGGCGACGTCAAAGGCCACTCAAGACCATAATAACAAGACCAGCTAATGCTAACAATAACATGGAAAAGCTCACAGGTAGGAAGGTCGACAGTATTTTAGCTGCCACAAACTCTGAAAACAGGCTTTGCAGCAAAGCTTTATGGGCTTGAGGAGGTGATAAACGACGTGAAAGAAGAGGTAAACGATTGTTTGGTGCAGGTTTCATAAGCTGAGCAGCGTGTATTGGGCATGGAAGACAAAAAGACTGAATTACAGGCTAAAGTAAACAAGCAGGAGGCCGCAAACAAAACTCTGGAAGATAAAAGTTTTGTACCTGGAAACCAGATGTCGACTAAACAATCAGAGCCAAGTGGGACATCGACAAGGAGCCCAGTGTCCAGACCCCTGCATGTTTTGGGGAAAATGGTTGGACTCACCAGACCGAAAATGGAAAGTGTGTTCCAGATCGGTCTGAGGAAGTACGACACTGATCACAGAGGACTTTAATAATGAAGTTTCCCACTATGAAGACAAGGTGGCACTTCTGGCAGCTGTGTGGGCCCAAAAAGAAAACCACTAAAGAGATAAACAAGTGAGGCGTTTCTCCAATTTGTCGACTAGGATTCATCGTCTGAGGAAGGAATTCAACCAAATTCGACAAGAACTCCATTACTTAGGCATCCGACATGCAATGATTCCCCCTGGCAGCCTGTGGCTCACACATCAGGGACAGACCAGTACCGTCAAAACCCCTGGAGAAGCACACGGGTTTCTACAAATGATCCTGCAAGAGACCGCATGGAATTAAAGATGGACTGATGCAACAGCAACATCGAAGCGGGCTGCGTCGGAATGAACAAACTGGGGTGATTCAGTGCCAAAATGAAAGCTAAAAGCACTGCTGCCGTTGTTTACATTAGCCACAGTGCCTCTTGCAATAGCGGTTTTCATGCACAGATCCGTGGAATAACATTGGGCTTACCAGAAGTAAGAACAGCTTTGTGTGCTGAGGGTGGGGCTTTAAAAGAAAGTCTGCTTCCCTTTAACACGAGGGCCATGCAGGTTTTCTTTTAATACCTTTCTGAGCTTAAGTTGTCTCAGAATCATGGAATAATAATTCTAAATGTGCAATTTGGCAAATTAAATCAAATCACACAAAAAAAAAAACTACACATTTCTACAGTTCAGTGACGCGGCATTCAACAGACTCAAACATGACAGAGAGAGGTGTGCAGGTACGCCTGACTTGCTGCAGTTTTTTCTTTCATAAGCAGCCATGCTGTTTAGTGAAAAGGAGACTCACTATGAAAACGTGACTGAAGAACAAACAGGACAACAGGGATTATCTGTGAGCTTTACTGGCACAGGAAGAGGAACATGCTGCTCATTCACTAAAACCCCTGAAGCTCATTCCTGTAAACCTTCATAACGTGGACCGATGTAGAACTTTAGAGGAAGTCTGGAAAAAAAAGGGAGTTCTGATTTTGTTCATCAACATAAAGAATTCAGGCATGAGAAATCACAGCACGTCAGAGCTGAGGTGACCTGGGTGACCCGCATACTTGGCTTTGTGGTGACTGTGTGGCTGTGAGCGGGGCATACCGATGGTCAGCGACCGATACTCTGAACAGGATGAAAACCAGAACTTCTCTCACACCGCTATGTGTCGGGCGTCATCATGCTGAGTGGACCGCAGGTTTGGAGATTTACTGAAGAAGAGGTGAGCGTAGTCTCATTGTCTTCCCGGGAGAGGACCCATGGTCAGAGTATCCTCCTCCTCCTCGATGGTGTCCAGCTCCTCCGTGCGCACGGCGTGAGTGATGAGATGAAGCTCCTCGGTGAGCGTCTCGCTGCGGTACGCCACGCGGATGTCGGGGACGTTGGTGCGGCGGATGTCGTTGCTCTCTGGACCCTCTCTGGAATAACTGGGGCCCAGCCAGTAGCTTTTCGCCTGGAATGTCAAAGACTTGAGGTGAGTGGGAAATCAACCGACTGACGGGGCCGAGTGACAACAACAACGGGTAAAATAGACTGTGTGACATGCAAAGTTCACACAATGGCCAATTTATTAGCCATATGTATATATAGCCATGAATTTTCAAACTTCCAAACTTTCAATCTATGGCACAATATCCAATACACGAATGCATCAAACATTTTTTTAGCAGTCTGTACCTTGTGGGAAAAGCCACTCATGAGAACACTGTTTCTTGCCAGCTCACACATGTCACAAGAACTCAATTTCCACACTTGTGCTGCGATGCTGTACTCCTCCATCAGAGGCTCCTGGGGGCAAAAACACACACAGGAGCAGAAGATCCGTCAGCTTTACCTCTAAACCATCAACAAGCTGGATCCACGTGTGGATTCAAACTGACTTTGGTGAAGTGAAACTGAAGAGGGTCGTCCGTGGAGAGGGACACCATGAGGCCTCTGGAGAGGTACTCCGGCAGTGGGTTGCGGTGGTAGCTGAGGAACAGGCTGTTGTTACTCAGCGGCGACATGGCGATGCCAATTTGAGCCAGGTAATAAAGATACTGCAGCACTGGAGCCTGAGAGGCGTCAAAGCAGAGCAGGAAGAACACAAAAAGAGACGCAGAAACTAATAAATACAGCAACACACAAGTACAGTGACGGGTTGATAAAAGTGTCTTGGATGTTGTTGCCTGCCACATACAATAAATAGATTGTTCCCCTTTTTTATGAACTATGCAATAATCTCTTGGACCTTCACTCAACCTTCCAAATTGCGTTTTGAATTCACACAGCAGTTTTAAGAAGCACTTAACACCTTTTACAAAGTGACCAGTGAGGCATGTCCTGACCTTTCTCAGCAGCAGCCCGTGAGAGATGTTCTCTGACAGCATGAAACCCGACACCAGGTGGTGGATGGGTCCCGCTTCACCGCAGTGAGGTCGGAGCACAAAGGTATGAAAGCCTCGCCGCCTTCATCAGACAAATTAGACGGGAAAAAAAAGTCAGACATGATTTGTTTAGATGAATAGACTGGAGGCAGTGAACTAAATGAAAGTGGGATTGCTGAGTATCAGAAGGTAAAACTGCACCGTCGCAGGTGGTTGAGTGCAGTCATGTTGGCATAGGTGTAGTAGAGGTAGTAGGAGTAAGGTGGGTTGTCTTCTTCGGTCCAGTTCCCCGGCAAAGGGCTGTCCAGATTGAAGATGTGGTGCTCGGGTTTGGACTCATCGTCCACGCTGTCAAAGCCCACCACCTATCGACACATCCAGACATGGCGAAACGCTCAGTAACTTAAAGTGCTTGGCGGGCTCCTGAGGTGAGGGGAAACTCACGTGATCCAGGAAGAGATGCAGCTCAGGGTGGCTGCCAGGATCAATAGTGGCTTCAAACAGAGGCATGAATATATTCTCCAACATCTCCTGGAAGTTAGCCAGCTGTTTCTTGGTGTGGTACACATCGCTAGGAGGTGAGAATGGAAACGTTAAATGCCATGGAAAGTTTTAAATAATAGCTGATTCCTTGTGCTTTGCTTTTTGCTTCTCTAACAAAAAGACTCAGTTGAATAGAATAAAAACAAAACACGCAGAGTCACGTGGATAAAGTGACCGACTGCACTGGAATCGTGTTGCATTTGTGCTACTTTTTCTACTTCACATTTAAGTTGCAATATCCAGCCAGATAATGAGGGAGCACTTACAAGAGACGTGGCACCTGAATGAGCCAGCGCACATTATCAGAGTACACCCTGTGCTTGACGGCCCACTGAGCCAGTTTGTCCCATTCGTCTCGGGAGCGGCCGTAGATGGAGAGACGGAGCTCAGAGTTCTGGTACTTACTCTCCTCCAAGTCGAACATCACCTCCTGCACGACAACAGACAGGAAACATGTTTGCATGTAGTCAACAATCACTTGCAGAAAATATACACATTACATGGAAGGTATTTCATACCTTAACTATGTGTGCAAAGTATTTGCCCTCAACGTGATTGTCGGTCTTGATGAAGATCTCTCTGAGGATGGACTCTCCGATGGGATTGTATTTAGCGTTGAACTTGTCGAAACGATGGAAAGTGTTCCGGTCCTGAGGTCAAAGAAACCAGTGAAAACTAGTCAAAGCATATTCCTCATCATACGAGTGCATCTTTCCAGAGGATCTTTTCCGATGAACTCACCGCATGCACGTCCAGCGTGTCCACGCTCAGGTCGAAGGCCGTCAGGTTCATGGACTCAAACACATCCCTGAGGGTCTGACCGCGCCCCTGCTCGATGTGAACGATCTCCTCGGGGTACTTCTTCATGGCTCTCTTGATGAATCGCAGCAGGTGCTTTTGGTTCATGCAGGATGACGCGTGAATGTGGGTATCCACCTGAAGTCGGACAAAGGTTGAGCTGAGTTAAGCTAAACATCATAGAAACACTCGCATTATCAAAATAATGGATAATGTGTAAGTTAAAGTTTACTCTCACCTTTCTTATATTGTAGAAGTCTCTATGAGGAACTTTCTTCTGAGCTGCCAGCTCCTTCATCTCGTTCAGCAGGATGTGCATCTGAAACTTAGAGCTCAGGTACTGCAGGCGGCGGTAGCAGAAAGACTTTCTATAACCAAAAACAAGACGAACAATACACATATTAAGCATTTAAGACGACATGCTGACCTGGTAATAGCTGACGTCTGTGCAGAGATACCATAAAGTGAACACTCACACTGGGCCGTTGATGATGAGGGCCATCATCACATTCATGTCTGCAATGTACTCCTTCAGGTCAGGATACAACAGATCAAGTTCCGTACTTCTAAAGATAAACATACGGACAGATCATACTTTATTCGACCTCCAGGAAATTCAAGGTGTCCAGCAGCTCATGATACAGTGATTATAGTAATATAAAAAATTCCCAGTTACACTGTGACAGAAAGAAAAGACAAATAAGAAGAACAAATAAAAAGCTTCTTCATTTCTTTTCTTTTCTTTATCAATACATCATTAAGGAAAGGCACAAATACGTACTTATCCATGTTAGTTTTCTTGGTGTAAACATGAACAACTCCATCCACCATCTTGCAGCCATAGCCGGTGTCCGGGGGCATGTTTTTGGGATCCATATGGTCATAAGGGTGCGTTTCAGAAGCAGGAGGGTGAACCGGTGCGTCTGGGGGAAACACGGAGTCGACATTCAGCAGTCTGCCACGCCGCAGGAACAGTTCCACACTGAATAATATTGGCACTATGAACGCTGATGTAAATGATTTATGGCACTGTGGCCACGTTGCTTCTTTGTATTCAGTAGATGTGATGTTTACTTTTCAAGTCTTTATAATGGATTAATCTGCCAATTATTTTCTCAAATGACATTATAACTTTGACAGTGAAATCAGGGACCTTTGATGCTTTCCAACAGCGATGTTTGCTCACTTCAAAAATACGACATATCTGTGTAAGTGCCTGAGTTATACCAGCGTCGACGGGGGTCTCGGGTATGTCATCGTAGACTCCCAAATCCTGATTCCTCATTTCAAGATCTTGCAGGGCGTGGGTGGTCGTCTTGCAAAAGTTCTGCATGGAGCGGTTCATGTACTTCTCCCGGATGAATAACGCCTTCACCACACACTTGGCGGCATCTACCAGGTCAGAAAATGGCACCTGGACATTGCACAGATACAGCTACGCTCATTCAAATGGCTCCGGAGAATTTGAATTGCAGGAAAAGTTCCATCAGATATTCTCACCCCACACTTCTCCTCTCCAGATATTGACACCCGTTGGTACTCCCTCTCCATCGGTAATTCCCGCTCTATGAAGGCATTGTCCACAGCGTCGACGTTCGCGTCCTTCATCAACCTTTTGGATCGGAGAGGAGAGCAGAGCGGGAAGATGGAGAAGACACGGACCCAGGAAACAGGAGGAGACAGGACAAAGGAAAAGTAAATCTTAAACAAAAAGTATTATGTTTGGAAATATGAGTTTTAATGCTGACATTTCTCAGTGGACTCATTATTTTGAACAGGCGGGTTAAAAAGCACTTCAAAGCTGAGATAGAGTCAACACACTGCAGATAAAACTCAACAGCACACTGTGTCTCCGCTGACGTCTCATCATACAGATATCATAACCAATTACTTTATGTATGTCTATTTTACGTAGATGCGATACAGACAATTTCTCGGTGTTGCTGGGTTTGAGAAAACCGACTTCATGGCAACATGGGAATCTTGAGGGACTAGAGTCAAGCCTCATACAAACACTGTGGCTACCTCTGCTGTATTGGCTTTACCCACTAGGCTCTCGGTATGCCCATAATAGGAAGGATTTAAAAAAGAATCAGAGAATCTAAGCTACATTACAAGTATCACAGTCAGTGGCCTGAAACCCTGAGCAGACTGGAATGGATTAACCTTTAAATACCATTCAAACTTTTCTTGGATCAGTGGGTAAACTGTCAATGTATCTCTGGCAATCCTTGCAGCTATAGGATCCACTATGGGTTAGTTTTGTTTTATTAGCGTTCCCTTCACATAAAATAAAAAGATCAAGGTAGCTATTTTTACACCTATTAAGTCGCCAGCAGGGGAAAAATGTGGTTTATCTTACTAAGGTGAAATGCCTGTGAGAGATTCTGGAGAAAAAAAAAACACACTTTGCATCTTAGTTTGCAAACATTCAAAACAGAAATGAAGAAAAACTAAATAATAACCACAGACATCAGCACTGCAGGAAACAGACATAGTCAGGCAGAGCTCACTCACTCTAGGTCTGCAGCACTGTCGATTTTCATGAAGTCCTGTTTGGCGCGGAGCAAGATCTCGGGCTCAAGCCTTTGGGTGATATGCAGCGGCGCAGGGTAGTGTGGGCAAGGCAGGGGGCAAACGAGCATCAGAGGGAGTGAGAAGAAATTAAGCACACAGACACCAAATATAGGCACAAGGAAAGCTCTCTCTCTCTTTCTCTCTCTCTCTCTCTCTCTTTTTTTTTTCTCTCACGCACACACAAAATTTAAATTTCAGGTGATTGTTGTGATTGGCATCTGTTAGTAATAAAATCTGATTGGTAAAACAGGGAAGCTGCTGCGGGCGTGTCAAATAACCGAACATCCACCCAATGATCACAGTAGCTGTGCAGGTAGCGCTCGCTCTGGTCACACTGAGGGGACCTTCCTCCTCGTCTGTGTGGAAGGACATAAAACCAGATCAAGACAGCAGCAGCAGTCTAGCCCAGTAAGCTGAGGTTAGCACGCTGGAGGATGACAAGCAAGTATGCGTTGGTAACAGTCGTGCTAATACTCTATGAAACTGGCCGTGTGTGTGTGTGTGTGTGTGTGTGCGTGTGTGCTGTGACGTTGTATTTCCTCACTTGATGTCCTGACTGATTTGCCTTTCAAGGCGATGCCGACGCTCCTCCAGCTGCTCGATGGGACTGTCCTCCGGGAACTCGTACGGCGCGCTGCGCATCTCGCTTTCCGTCATGCTGCGTGTGAACAGCTCCTAGTTCAAACACAACCGCCGTCGTTTATGGTGTCATAAACCCAGGCTGAGTGGACGAGTGGAAAGTACAGCGACCAACCAGAAAACATAACTAAAGCCATAAAAACACAGACACCTAGAGATAACTCACAGTTTAGTTGTTTTGTTAAAAGTCACTGGTTAAAGTTTGCAAACACTGATTTGAGAACAGACAGAATATTAAAATGTATTCAGGTTTTATGGAGTTCACTATTCAAAGGCTGTCTTTGTCTGAGTTCGAGTTCTTACCTCAGCGATCTCTTTGTACTTTTCATCCATGGATGTCCGCAGGTCGATGGGGTAGTGTGTGAGGGAAACGGGCGTCCCGGGCAGGGATCGCTGAGGCTTCAAGGTCTTTGGCCCAGATGCACCGCTGAGGTCTGCAGGAACACAAGAACGGATGTGAATGACAGTCACCGCCTTCTCTGAATTCAACAGTGCAATAAGTGGTCGTCTGGGGGGAAACAGAACAAACTCCCAGCTGAAAATGTCATGTGTGGGTACTTGCAAAGGAAAATGAAGGTCAAGAGTTATTTGAAATGTGAAATCACTACAATTTTGCGTAATTTTCATTTCAGTTTTTGTCTCCACTCTGTACTGAGTAGTATATATTCTCAGTCACTTTTGGCCATGGGCAACTAATTTTCTCTTCAAGATGTGAAGCCAGACAGTGCAATTAAAGAATCTATTTTAAAATGTACCGACCATCCTTTTGGAGTTACATGAGACAGTTTGCTGCTGACAATTTCTTTTTCTTTCTCCCTCTGCATTCACAACAGCAGGTCTGAAGGAGTTAATTTCAAATACCAGTAACAGCATGTAGGAAATGTCATGTAGAAAAGGACTCATTTTTAAACCAGGTATGGTGTCAGACATCGTTCTGGTCAACAATAATAGAATTTTATGGTCCGACACAACTCTGATTGTTATGAAGGGAAACGCTGGGCTCTTGTTTACCATGCAAATGTTTACAATTGGAGCAGCCCTGTCAACCACTAATTAGAGGTTCACCACGCAGCTTCCCTCTCCCAGCACTGGTGGCTCCCACAATGACCTGCTGTGGCTTACATGCACGGCTACAACTACCAGTTGGATCCTAAAATAAAGTTTCCCTATTGTATTGAAAATACAGTGTATGATGGCGGAAAAAATAGACATGGGAAAATCTATTGAGACAGCAAACAAATCTATTTGCACAAGCAGACATCAAAATTATAATAAAATGCGTTGCCTATGCTATCAACAGATCCCAAAACTGTATGTTTGCAGACTGGAGGAACCCTCACAAACAAAATACAAGCACAGCAGTGAAATCCTCCCAACTGAAGCTTGAGCTGTGCTTCAAACGTGCACCTCAAACAGACTGTGTGGATTATTTAACCTGTTAACATGGGCTGCAATAAAGAGCTCAGCCTGGATCAGCGGCCTGGTTTCCCTCCAGTTAGGTGGGAGGAAGTGTTTGTCATACATTGTTTAGACAGCTATAAAAATCTCTCTCAGTCATCATCAGCTTGTCGTATCAGTCTGTGAAGCAGCCTGCACAGCGCGGGACTGTTTGAAAGGCGCTGCACTACAAATAAACTTTGACTGACAGCTTGTAGCAAAGTGCAGACATGAGATACACGCAGGTCATCACACTGCTTTCCAGGCAGTCGTGATGATAGAAATTGCTCTGCAAAGTTACGGCCTCTTCGTCTTTGCTGTCTGTTAAATACGGATTCAGTCAACCAAATATGCAAAAAACACACCAGGGTATAATCAGCACACACAAAAACAGCAAAGAATTCAGTTTGAGAGTTGGTTTGAAGATCACCGTGTCTGTGGCTAAACTCTGGCCCAGAGCATGAAAATGCTTTTACATGTAAAGTCCTGGAAAACAGGGTAACTAAAGGAAAGGGCAGCTGAGCGAGTCACTTCAGTCCTAATAGGTAAGCAGCACACACTTGAGAAAGAAGCACCCTCACTCACATGTACACCGACTTCACCCACAGGCACACCTGAGAGTGACAGAGAGAGGCTTTCCCCACTCTGCACCTGCTGGGAGCAGATGATGCCCACTGTGCCTGGTCCGAACTAAATTCTGTGGAGCATCCGACAAAATGACAACTGTTTACTTTCTGGAGCCCAAAAAAAAGAAAAAATAAAATCACTCTTCAAAGTATGTCAGACTTAAATGGCACACAGTGGTTTGCTTGCCCTAATTAGATGTCTGGTTTGGGAGCAGTGTGCTTAATTCTTCTGTGATGGTCGTTACTGGTTGTGTCTGGCTTGTGACATGTATGTTTGCACTGCACTTGATGTGTGAGTCCATGGTCAGCTGGGGGCGTCCTAAATAGACACGTCCCAGATAGATGAGTTTGGAATTTTCCCAAATACATAAAAATAAAAATGTAATACAGCAATATTTTGACCAGAATTTGTCCTGAAGTGTCTCTTTTAGAAATGGAATTTGGGATGACACCAGGGAAGTCTCCTACCCCTGCCACCACCACACACACACACACACAATACCATGAGCTTGACAAAGAAGGCAGAGGGGAGTTTAGATGGGAGTAATATTGCAAAAACTGCAATACTTGAAACACAAATTACGAGCAGCCAACAAGTATGATATTCATACAACAAAGATAGTACATCTCTCGGTCCTCTTAGAAAAATTCCCCCTCACAACCCAATAAAGGAACATTTTTGCTAAACAACACAAACAGTGAACGCAGTGTGTTAACCTGCACATTTTATTCCAGTGTCCCAGATGCATCAATAACATAGATGCACTGTTTCTAAAAGAGCACAAATTGCTCCTGGCAACACAGTTTTGTCAACATTTCTTGATCTTTATAGCTTTTCATGGTATTTACTGTGCATTTTCAAACGGAAAAACAAGTGACTCAAAGTACACAGACACGCAAACAGAGGCATCCCCAGTATAGTATCGATGTAATCCCTTGGCATTTCCAGCACAGATGACTCTTAGCCCAGCTCCCCCAACTCAATTTATCTCAGTGACTTCACTGCAGCAGCGCTCGACAAACTTCTCCACAAGTAAACAAAACAAAACAGACACAGACAAGAAAATATGAAAATTACAAATTTGCAGAGTTACAATAATTCTCGATGTGAGTTTTTGCTCCTGGTTGACTCAGAACTCTGATTCCTACCCACGCAAACAAAATTGGAAAGAAGCAAAAATCTATTTCTCAAAAAACAGTTATAATTACTTGGGTTTAAATATAACTTAACTCAGCTAATTAAATGAATAGATATGATGACCCCTGTTCCCAAAAAAAAAAAGAAAAAAAAAAAAGGAGATTAAAAACAGAATGCAATGACTTACAAATCTTATCAGCACAAATTTTCTCCAAAACAATGCAAACAGATCAAAAACAAGTGGAGGAGCCAAGAACAGTTAATCAGATTAATTAGCAACTGGTCAGTACATCTTTGGATGTAATACACCTGGAAATGCACCGAAGAAAGGCAGGATTTGAAGCAATCTCATAGCTCAGATCCAAACATCTATACCAGGAAAGGCCTTCCACATTTCAGCAATACAATGCTAGACCAAATACTGAATCCATCACAGCAACATGGCTTTGTAGTAGAAGAGTGCGGATGTGGAACTGCCCTGTCTGTAGTCCATAAATTATATCTGTAGAAAGCATTTGGACTATCATAAAACAAAAAATAAATCAAACAGATACCCAACATTGTCTCTCCCATTGTCCTTTTTTTCTGTTTAATCTGCATGCCTTTCCAGAATGAAAACATTAATAACATTTGTCAGATAAATCTATATATTTTGCGTCTTTTAGCTACATTTTTCTGAAGCTGTAGCTTCATTCTTTCAGCATTTTTTGTTAATTTTGACACCGATGCTGACCGAGACACAGACGCTCGGGTACTAACGTGGCGTTTAGTCTGCAAAGGCTACTGCCCGTTTCAGAATAAGAAGCCTCAAACTCTTGCACCATAATGACGCTGTCAGGAGTTAATTGTAATAACCCTGGGACCTGACTCTGCACAGCACCTTCATGCAAGCTCAGTATCTGTGGAGCTGCCTCTGCTGAAGGGGGATCAATACGTTTTTCAGCCTCATCATTCTCGTCTCTCGGGTCACAGGAAGCACCAGATTAATTCTGGCAGTGCCACTCAAGATCATCGTGAATGAGCAAAACACTATTACACAGTAAATCCATGAATATTTCCTAAGATCAGTGCTATATAGAGACAACTTTTCATAGTATTCAGAAGTTAAATAGGCTTGTGAAACCTTATTCCATAAAACTTACACTCTTAACAAAACCTCAGTGTTAATAGCAGAGGAATTAGGACATCTAGATATGAATAAACAAATGTGTAACTGCAATGCAAACATGTCCTCTGTGACCTTTTATCTATTTCTATTTGCACAGTCTAATGTAAAGGTGCAGTTCCTGTTTTTTTTCCTTGAAAGATTGACTCAAATAACCAATTACATCAGGTTTGTTTGACCTATTTAGTTTCTTTTGTTAAAAAAATGCGTGAGCGCCAGTTGTGTTAAAGAGTGATTTAAATGAAAGTACTTCTATGGTTTGTTTATGTTTGATTTCTTAATAAGATAAGACAAATAATTAGGTGATTTTAATAATGAGTAATTCACAATTAGTAGTTTGAATATAATATGCATCCCATGGCAGGTAACAACAGTCTTAAATTGAATATTTATATTATTGATATTTACACTTTAGGTAAATGGTAAAAACTGTATGATCTTAATATCTGATGGATACATTGTTTCTGTCAAAAGTCTGCATTTATTCTGAATATAAATGTAAGTGATGAGACTTGAGGGTTATGTATGTACACCAGTTTGTTTTTGCTAAACTATTTTCAGGGCTCGATTCCCCCAAAATAACAGCGTCCAAGGTAACTGGTGTGTTTGGGCGTGGATGTGGCCTTGCACCGGCTCATCTGTCTGGATCTCAACTCATCGTGCCTCCTCCCTAACCTTTACACCGAGCACGCTCGACATCAAAACAACAGAGTGCTACTTTAAAACTGAAAAAAAATGGCATCTTTTAAAGCACTGGCATCTCGCCTTTTTCACAATAGTGGAGTCAGCAGTAAAACACTGGATAGTTCACGTGTTCCTTTATCAAAAAGCTAATTCAGTTCTCGTAAATTCACAACGACAAGACAAGCTTTCCTTAAGCGACTGTCCGAAAATGCTCATAAAGCACTCAGACTGGCTTCACTTTATGGTGTTCCTGAAGCAAACAATTCAACTCACTGTCTCATGAATGACTACATATAAAAAGAATTGTATATCTGTTGGCGCCATGCAGCATAAAAAAAAAATAAAAAAAAATAAAAAAAAACAGCCACTGTCCCAAGCAAACTGTTTCCTCCTCTCTGTTTTGGTATGGTCCGACCACAATCTGTTAAATAACTGTGAAAAAAAAAAACCTGGTTTCAGTTTTTTTAGGGAACGTAAAGGGAGTATAAATGAAGCTTATGAAGCTTGTCTCAAAGAGATGTTTTCATCATCTGAGGTCTCCGAGTTAAATAAGAACCAAAAGGGAGAGATAATCTTACTGGACTTCGATGCACAAAAACATTAGTTGATTATGTTAAAGTATGGTTGTAATTTTGAAATAACTTTGATAAAGTTATTGAAAAACAACAGCTGATATGGATATATCACGGTTGGATGACTGAATTTAAAAATCAGACAAAAAAAATCAACAACAAACAAATCAGTGCTGCGACTTGTATTCCACTTTTGTCCAAAGCTTGACAAAAATTCACACATAACAGCAGAACTTTAATGAAGCTCAACTTTCAGAAACTTGCATCACAAAGTAATGACTGTGTAATAATCACATTACTGCACTCACCAATAATACTCCAATATTATTAATAGCCTGACAAAATTTCATATTGCCATTAAAGTGACCTTATTTTTGTACTATTCAAATATGAACCCTCAAATACTCTTGATTTGTTGTTTTAGTTTTTTTTTTTAGTTTTTTTTTTTTTTTTTACCTCTGTCTAACCACACAAACACTGTGACAAATTCATTAAATAATGATTCTGAGCATAAATAGTTGCAGTGGGTTTAAATTTGACAAATGCAAACGCAAAAGGAAGTTGTTGTCATGGATGCCATGCAGTTGCAATGTATTGTGGGACTTTCTGTATAAGCTAAACAGTATACAGCAGAAAAATAGGACACAGTGTATATGAGAAGGGTTTTTAAGTGCGGCCCTGGTATTTTGAAACTTGTTTTTCTATCCAGATTTCACTCACAGGCAGAGTGATGACACACGCTTCAGATGTTCCCTAGCAACCGCAGATGAGAAGAAACCTTTACTCTGGGTCCTCGTCTCTAAAACGCACCTTCAACGCTTCACACTGGGAAGGAAACAAACATAGGTGATGAAATTTACCTGCTATGAACTACTTCCTGTCCGACCATTCCTTAAATATTTCAGCCATCAAGGATGTACATTCCAATGAGGATTACATCGACTTGTTTCGGTGGATGCTTGAAAACTAACAAGCTTATTCTCAATGCAGGAGCCAGTTTTAAATAACATATACAGCAATAAGGAGGAGATGTACGCGTCCCCCAGCCATCCCCATCACCTCCACCGACACAGAACAGACGCCAGCTGTTCTCATTAAAGCAGGAAGGTCAGCATGCTCAGGTGGACTTTTAAAAAGTCAGACCCTCACCAGCCTGGGCACAAACAAACCGCCTGCGGGGGCCACCGTGTTAATGAAGCTGCAATCCTGAATTATTTTGTCCCCACTCCACCGGCAGCTGTTCACTATTGACACATTGCTGCGAGTTGCCTTTCCAGTTTGTACTGGCATACGCTTTATGTCTGACAGCTCACTCCGAAAAACAGCAGCGATTAATCTGCAGGATCATCGCACTGCATCACACTAAAGACAAACTATAGCAAATAACAGCAGGAGCTTGAAGCCCCAAATGTTCACTTACTGCAAACTACTGGAGCACAGCAGGCTTTTTGCAAGAAAAAACTGCAGTATAGTAACACATTAACTTATTCATGCTGTCATTAAAATGACTTCTCTTTCCTCAGCACGTCATTTACACAATGTTAACTTATTCCACCTGTGTTACTGATATCACATCTGCGATAAGAGCAGTATTTTCTGATTGTGAGCATCATTTCTACCACAGAACTACTGAAACTTCAAGCAAAACAGAATTCGCACGGGAGAAGAAAAAAGCCTCCACAGAATGAGTAGTGTGTGATCCGACAGCGTAGGTTACAGTACCTCTCTCTCACTGCCTTGTCCTGCTCTCACAGTGTCGGGAACGGTCGCAGTGGCCTTGTCTGAGCTCTTGCGGGATGCTGGGACATGGAACTAGGCCTGGGACGGCTGATGTACCCTCCCCCGCTGGTACAGTGGAAGAGAGCTAATGACAGCGAACAGAGAGACGAGCGAGACGGCATATGTTCCGGGCTACTCTCACACCAGGATCCAACAATTTTCACTCCTTTTGTCTTTTCCTTTGCTTGTCCTGCTGTAACTGTCGCCTCCTCCAGTGTGCTGGTGAAGCAGTTTATTTTCCTCTTTTCCCCCTGATTCTCTGTGTTCCTCTCTCTCTCTCTCTCTCTCTCTCTCTCTCTCTCTCTCTGTCTCTCTCTCTCTCGCTCTCTGCCTCTCAGCTGCTTCCTGGATTACACCGGGTTTTCAGTGCATGAGCAGCACAGCCTTCAAGCTCCCGGATTTAAATACTGGGTCGGGACGTACCACGTGGCAGTAAAAGGGGAAGGACGGGGCAAACCACTTCATGCTCTATTGTGCTGTAAAATGGAGGAAGACCGAGAAAACTGGCCACTCCCACTTCCTCGCCGCCTCCCACCTCCTATTCATGAAGCCAGAGCCTTCAATCAGTTCATGAATGTAAAGCAAAGTTCAGAAATTTGGTGCTTTAAAAAGTTACAAGTAATAAAGATTTTTAAAATGTATTTTTCTTCTGGTTTATTTCTTTGTCATTATTTTTTCATGCTACTCCCTAATTTTTATTCTTTTCACATCTGGATCTGTTTCAACACATCTGTTTAACCACACCAGGCAGTTCAGGATTTATTATTCTACTTTAGAATTTTAAATATTTGATGGGGACAGATAACTGATCTAACCCGCAGGCTGCATATTGTATTCCTTCATGGACCACATGATGCCAATAGAGGGCATTTCCTTCCTCACTCACTCGACAAAGAAAGCCGGAAGACTGAAAAGTGACAACGGAAACGTTGCACTGCTGGGCATTAAATCAGCTCAGTTTCATTCAGGAGTGATTGCACGCTGGATGAAGCTGCTAAGAAGGTGATGAACATGTGAACCACATTGTATTAACAGGGCATATTTATAGTTTTTTATATATATATATATATATATATATATATATATATATATATATATATATACATATATACATATATATATAATGGGCAGAAAAGAAACAGATTGAAAATTGAAGGCATTTTTAAATCTTTTCTTCACTAACCTGAGGGAAATTAAATGAGGTAAACTAGCAGGGTTCAGCCTCTGCCCACTGGCACATTTCAGTGCTGGAGATAAACTGCACCAACCATTACAGGCATGAAAGAGTGTGGGCAGTGGTGTTTCCACATCCGATGTGCTGCGTGCAGGGAGGAAGGAGGTCGACAGTTTGACTGCAGCATCACCACAAATCAACAATCTGTGAAAGTTTTGCTATCCTGGAAAGATCTAAATGTCAGCAAATATAAGTATTTTAAATAAATAAGGGGGTGAGTAGTTCTTGAACAGCTGAAAGCAATGTGGATTCCTTTTACGCCATTGTCTTTAAAGAAGATATCTTGAATGTTCTCTGTGCTTGTTTCTATTTTCCTTTTTCTGCAACTGGCCCCATTGCGTTCATAACAACTTTTATTCCCCCAAAGGAAGCTCATCAAGAGCACAGGGGAGTCAACAGTGCACAATTTCACATCCTCCCCTTCCCCCAGAGAGCGCAGGGCCTGGTGTTATTGTTTTGGTCACTGTCAGGAATACATGCTCTCTCAGCCGCCACAGACTATCCACGTGAACAAACTGAGACACACTTCCAAACTAAACGGTTTCTCAGTATTACCGACCGATGTGGCGTAGTTCTCGTCAATCTCAAAACAATAAATCTTCACCGGAGACCGTCTGTGAAGCCATATAAACACATTCCAAGGTGTGAGACGCACACATGTTCGCATCTTTCCCCTCCGTCCGCGCTGTGATTATCCAGACAATCGTTCTTGTCACAACTGTCAGTCCGGCTCTCACCATATCTGAATATAGCAAAGAGCTCCACTCTGTCAGCTGACACTGTCAGCATGTAACACGCTGTACTTGATGCTGTTTGAACATAAAGAGGTCACCGAGGTCAACATCCCACTCCTGATACAAAGGCGTGTCAAAGATCCAAGTCGGCGGCAGCAAAAGGAGCATTGCTTCACTCAGATGACTCAGCACGCAGGCCTCTGATAACACACACCGTGACTCTGTGCAAGTCGATATGGACTCACATGGAACACACACCTCAGTGACGTTATCTTCACTTCAAGCCAATCTGCTGGGACTAAGCAACCTGTCTGGTGGAGTCCATGTTTTAAAAGTACGGGAGGATGAGCCCTCACTGACAGAGCTTGAACCATATTAGATCACAGTCGCTCTCATAACATTCATGCTTTGCTCCACACTACGGTGTCATTATGAAAGCCTGAACCTGATTTACCATGGTACAAAATAATTGCAAAGAGTGAAAAATTCATGCTTGGAATTATTGGATTTATTGAACAAAAATGTGTGTCAATATGAAATCATTTGCTCCATAAATTTAATATTCAAAAATAATTACAATTTTAAAGGCTAAATTCAGCCAGTAGAATTGTAAAGCTAGTCTTAGACTGAAAAAAAAAAACTAAGCCACAGCTGCATGAGGGCAGTGTCTCCCTCACCGAACAACATGTACATCTTTCTATTTTGTGTGTCTAAGACAACATTAACTAATACCTCTGCAAGCAATTCAGAATGATCAGGTCCATCTTGGAAAAGAGATTTTATATCTCAATGAGGCTTTTACCTGGTTCAGTAAAGGATATAATAACAATGCTGTTAAGTCCCAAGACACTGGGTTTGCTTTGATGACACACAAAATACATTCAAGCTCTGCAACAGAGTTCCTAACCGAAAAAAGCAAAGGCCTTTTTCCAAGCAGCTCAACAAAAAAAGTCTCGTAAAATAAAATGAAAACTTTTTATAGTAGACTGAGAGAAGTCAAAGTTCTGCTCTCAAGTTTTAGGACTCATATCTTTAGCTTTCTTTACTCAACTGTTCATTGTTTCTAAGAAAATGTCCTGTTTTCTAACTCGGACGAACATTTAAATGATTCAAATTTTTTTTATATTAAGACAAACTGGCCAAACATTGTAACCGTCTGAAGAGAGAACGAGCCACATAACAAGAGACAACACATTCTGCATTCTTAAATCACGGCCATAAAATGACCTGAGTGACTGTTTAATAAGCAGCGCGTCGGTGGATGAGCAATCCGATGACTCACTGAGGGCATTAGACAATAACAGGCGGGTGAGGGGCCAAACATCAGCTGACACTGATCAACCAGCTGGATTAAATGAAAGCAGATCTCCATTAGGAGCCAATGCAAGAAGCAGAGACCAAACAAAGCTTAACTGTACCTCGGCTATGAAACACAAGCCATCGTGATCATGTGCATGAGCAGCACTGTGTGTCACCCTACAAATCGCCCCGGCTCTGTGTTGTTGTGAGTGTGAGTGTTGCCGTATGGACGGACATTAAGCGGGTGCAGGCTCTCGCTCGCTGTCGGCAACGACAGGCTCACCTGTTGGAGTAAAAGTTTAAAAGTCTTAGCTCTCCGAGATCCCCTTGTCAGAGCACCTTGTGTGATACACAGAGCAACTGAGTTATTCATAGCAGAGGAAAAGCCCAGGAACTTTCCATTTAACTGGCCCCTCTCTTATGCCAAGAGAGATACACACTGACAACCAGCAGCTTGTTTTCACTGACTGGCTGAAAAAAGCACTGTCAGACCACAGTCTCCCTCTAGTGGTGAACAGAAGAATCCGTAATACGGTAGCTGAAGTGACTCCACTGTTTAAAAAACAGCATTAGATATTTAAGATATGCTGCCCTGTTTAGTTCAATCAAAAATTTACAGACCTGTTTACATTACCTCTTTAGCTGCACTTCAAGTGAAGAGTGACTTTTCTTGTTTTTCCAAGGATTTCTAGTTTTAAATTACTCCCAGGTGATATCGGCTCAGCAGAGTTAAAAAAGGTTCTGCTTAATCATACACATTCACAGAGAGAAATGCCCCAGTGAGAATTTTTTCAAAGGGGAACACCTACAGCAAGCTGTAACGACGATAACTCTGACGACAGGAGGCAGGGGGAAGGAGCTCCCATCTGCAAGTCACATGTTTCTGTGGACTACAGGGCAACAATGTGGGAGTGAGATAAGGTGGGCAGGCACAGAGATCTCTATAACAATTGGGTTGAAGTCCACAGAGGAGAAAAAAAACGCAGATATGCACATGATGCAGGAAGGAGTGCATCAAAGCCCCTTAGGGATAACCGAACAGCTTACATGACTTGACAAGTCATGAGATACAGTACATACATGATTTCATGTCAGGCCCACGGAGGCATGGCATGACAGAAACAGTATATCTAATTAATAATGGACCAGAGCAGAGGACAGCTGGAGTGGAGGAGGGAGTCAACCTCTGCACGCACGCAGAAGCAAACACAGCAACGTTAAACAGTCCCACACCATTAAAAAAAAATATAAAACCAAGTTGTGGTTTGTAAAAAACACAACAGAAGCATTTTAGAAGTAGAAGTGAAACCAGGCTTAGCACATAGCACTGTTTCTGAGTCAGAGAATCACAGTGGGTGCTGAATTTGTAAGAAATCTAATAGAAAAATGACTAAAATAGGATTAAGACAGGGGGCTCCTCTTTCTACACTTTGATATTTTATAAATACACACACACACACACACACACACACACACACACACACACATAGAAAGATCAGAGCCTCACTATCACAAGACAACATAAAGCATTAATTCAAGCAGGGGAGAGGAATTCCCTCCACCTCTCTGGCAGATACTTTAATACCCTCTATACATCACGTCATACAGCCTGAGCTGCAAAGCAAGGCCATAACATATTCTGCTTTATGTGATGCAGTGAAGCGCCAAAGGGAGAGAGCAGCCCACAGGAAGAGACAGATTCCTGCGGGAAGGAAAGCTGATTGAGTAATCGATGACCCCACCAGCTAATCAACTTCGGCGATTACGCAACAGAAGTGTTTCGAATGTGTCGGAGTGCCACAGAGATCTACTGGTGTGAATCTTACATTGAAAGCAAAGACAGGGCAGAGGTATTTCTGCTAAGGACACAAGAAGAGAAGATGATACTGATTCAAAACGGGGTTAAAACTCAAACCGATCAAGCTACAGCCGCAGTAGATTCTTCTACATCAGCACTTTGGAGGCAGAAATGCTAACAGGCCGAGGTGGTCAGAAGGAAGTACCATAATAGTACCGACATGTGGCGCTTAGGACAGACTGGGAGAGCAGAGGGCTCAGCCAAGCGGCTAATTGAGAGGACTTAAATGACTGCATGGATGGAGAGACCTCTAAGTTATTTATTACTGCAGCAAAGACGGGCTTCCTCAGCAAATACTGTACAGTGTGTGTCGGTGTGAGTTACTGCTGCGGCATCCCTCCAAACACCCAACTTTGGTGATGTGCTTTGGCACACTGAATATATATACGTATATATACAAAAAATCAATATTAACATTTAATTGGTTTCACAGAAAAATTGGTTCGACGTCCCCCAGAGTCTTTCTAGCACAAACCTCTAAGATAAGCATAGAGTAGCAACCTGTACTCCATCACAATTAAAGTTAGTCACACACCTACACACACACAGTCAATTGGGACTACTGCAATAAATCAATCTTTATTTATAACCGAAGTAACTTTACGATAAAACAGGAGATTGGCCTGTTTGAAAGTCATGTGTGTCCTGCAAATGTTTAGACCTTATTTATGCAATGTGTGTGGACAACTTTAAAGTGTCAGCGGTGGCTGAAGGCTGAGAAAAAAATCTTAACAGAAACTCATAGAGAGGAGGAAAATAAAATAATCAGTCGCTGACAAAGGAAGTGTCACAGCGCGAGGTGGGGCTATGAGATAAACCAAGCCCGACTGTGGTGATAAGGAAGGAACAAAAGTCAGTAAACAGCTGATAAATTGTTGTTGCAAAAGTAAAAGGGGCGTGACCCAAAGAATATGGCATTCTTTTATAATCGGGCAAAAATCAAATATTGTCAGGCAATCAACCTCATGACACTCACCTTTACTGTCCAGAGGACACAAATGGTGTAAATTCAACATTTTTCTACAATCAACCCACAATTTCAATTTTAAAGAATACAACGAAAAGAGCTGTATTTGAATTCAATGGAGCAAGGCCAAATGGAAATGAGAAACACTGAAGAGTGACGTTTCATCTGCTGGAATTTCTTTAGTAGCACTCAGTTAAAGCAGAGCAAGAAACATATGCTGCAGCTTGATTATATATGATACTCATTTGATAGTCATGAAAACAAACACAGAAAACTGTCTGATTGTATTTTTTTTTTTTTTGGTTCTTTCAGCTATGAAAATAAGCTGAAAAGCTACAGCCATTGGTGGAAGATGAGGGACATTTTAAGAGGTATATGCGTTGGGAAAAAAATGTGATATGCTATTCTCTCACTTTCTGATGTTTTTAAGACAAAGCAACAATCACTCCAGAAAAAGATATAGGACCAATCACTTTACAGGAAAAAAATCATTAGTTATAATTCATGTAAATCTGGTTAGAACATAGACAAGTTTTGAAAGTTATTTCATTACAATCCACTGACTCCCGATCAATAAAAGGTTAAAACAGTTTTCAAAAAACTTGAATTATTTGTAGTTAAGTGTACGTCAGAAGTGCAGTACACACAGGGACGAGCACTTGCAGAATGACAAATAACTAATAGAAATCGAAGCTTCAAAACGAATTGCACTCATTACTCAAACACAGATGAAAATAAAAATAGATCAACTGATGGGATCTGTAGTGATCTCCACCTCTGCAAAGTCACTTTCCTCCCCTGCCGCTCCCGATGAACAGCATGAATTCTTAAAGACTGATGCACTGGCATCTGACTCCGCATCCATAACCCCACTGAGAGTTTCTCCACTCTCGTCGGGACCCCTTCACACACACTCACCGGGGCTGGTGGTGCTCTGCAGGCTCCCCCTCTTGTGAAACGGGGATCTGGGTTTAGCCTTCCCTTGTCCATCGCCGGTGGAGGAAGAAGATGACATCTTGCCGTCTGTGCTCCTGCTACCAGAGGAGTCAGAGCTGCGCAGCGGCCAGCAGAGGGAGAAGGGAGCGCGAGCTCCAGTGCTGGAGTTCTGCCTCATGGTGGGGTAACGGGGCGGTGGGACCCATACTGAGCTGGGAGAAGCTCCTCTGCAGAGCTGGCTCCTCCCCCTCCTCCCAGCCAGCAGCAGGTCAGCAGGCGTGCTGCACAGCGGCAACCAGCTGAAAGGCAGACCAAGGCTTCCCCGGCTCCAGCTGGGGGCCATCCTCCTTGGTTGCCCTAGCAACCGGGGAACGAGGTTCCTGTAGCCAGCACAGAAGACAGCCACGGAAGAGGCCATTGCACAACTAGCATGACAGCCAGCGAGCCAGGAGACCGATCACACCCCGCCAGCTGACTGACAAGCTGAGGGAAGGACTCAAGTTCTTCCACTCCTCCAAAAATACCAGTTTGACTACATGTCATTAGAAAGAACAAAGGCCAATCAGAAAAACAAACAAAGGATCCAAAACTCAACAGAAAGTGTGGCTGAGTACCGAAAGGAGCTCAGTCAGTAAACTGACAAGTGACCTCCTGTGATGGAACATGTGGATGGGAGCCTGATAGTCCACACACACACACACACACACAAACACACACACAAACACACACGCACACACACACACACACACACACACACACATGCACACACACACACACACACACACACACACCTGCCTGATGTCCAGTAATATAATTAGTGACCGCCAATAGCCAGCTTGGGTTGACAATACAATTTATGACAAGCGCACTACGTCCACAACATCCTCTCACATGGGCCTCCAGTTCATTATGACTGTGATTTACTGAACATGTTTTAATAAAGTGTGGACTGCGAAAGGTTCAAAAAGCCAACAAGAGTCTGTAGAAGTTGAATAATTTCTGTTAAAGCTAGATTATTGATCTGACCAAAGCTACATTTATCTTTAATTTGACATGCATGAATAATAAAAAAAAATGAAGTACATAAGTAAGATGTGAACAAAAAAACTCATCCTCAATGCCTACTATTATGTTACTTTTAATCAGTTTTTTAAAATCTGTCAGCCACATATGAAATATAGAACTTGTTCGACTTTGTAAATCACTTTACATTCACTTCTATATAACAAAAAAAAGTTTAAAAAAGTATCACTAAACTACTGGAGTTGAAAGAGTTTTTTTTTATTATTATTTTGAAGCTTATTTTGTATTATGAAAACCAAACCCTGGGTTTCAATGGGGCCCGCCTGTATAAATAAAGGTTGAATGAAAATATGAAATAATTTCAAACATTTGACCAAATGTTGACTGGAGCTGTTGAAGGAGGTGAATAGATGAGGTGTTTCTGAGTAGTGATGGCACCAAATGAGGCACACTATAGAGTAAATAGCACCATCTAGCGGTAGAAAAATTTATTGCAGTCAGTAATAATTTTCTCTGAGTTTACTGTTCTGCGCTTCAGTTCACCAGATCTAAAATTTTCATTTTGATTGTTGAAACTATCCATATATCCTGTATCGGTAGGCTTATCAGCTCTACTGCACTAAAGAATTCACCACATTTAAACTGTCTTTGATGTGTAATTACGACGTTTTAACCCAGATTGCAACTACAGAATGGGACTGTTATCTGTATCACAACAGATGAAGTAAATCAAAGTAAAAATTAGTCAAATAAGTCTGCACTATCTGACTGTAAACCGTGAAACACTGACTCTGACCTCTACAGTTGAAAATCCAATCAATCAACCTTTCTATTGCGAAACCACGCCACTGAAAGACAGATTCAAATGGGGTACTAGCAGAGAAAAAAAGCAGTTCCACAGTGCATCAAGCCTTTCCTGAAATCTGACCCAGTTTTAAGCCAGCACTCACCATCTGCGACAACAGCAGCAGCAGAAACAACTTTAGAAAAAAAAGAGGCCTACTTTTGTCAAAGAGGAAGAAATGTAACTACCCCCAGGAACATACTGAAATTACTCGCATTCTTCTGGCATTAGTAGGAGGCATACTTCTGCACATATTACCTGACGGCTCTTCCTGGCCTTTCTGTTTGTTCATGTTGCTTGCCCAAATTTTCTGTTTGCACACCCTCTTGCAAAAAATGACACCACTGTGCATTTAGAATGCTGCTTTGAGATTTTTTTCCCTCTCTTTGCAGTGAAAAACTGCTGACGCCAAAAAAAAAAAAAAAATCTGATAGTTTCATTAGGAAAATAATCTAAAGAGAAGTCAAGATAAAATGTATTCAAATTATAAACATTATGGAAAGGGGACACTGCTCCAAAAAAATAAAAATTCACTTGTTCACAAACAACAAACAAAAATGTATTTTGACATCCGCACAAAGTGCAAAAAGTTAGCATTACATGTTAAGTGCTGTGGGTTAAAGTGTGTAGCGAGCTTCTGCAGACTCACCGGATGCCATGTTGAGGAGCAGAGAGGGACTGAAGAGGCTCACAGACACTGCAGAGAAGACAGGACGTTACAAGCCTGACCTCTCAGGTTCGCTCTGTCGCTCCTGTCAGTTTGTGCTGCTTCCCGTTAGCTCACGTGCCAAACTCTAACCGACAAACGTGGCTTCACGGTTAATAGCTAACGGTGAGACGCTCGACACCGTGTTTATTCTAGTGTGTGATTAAAACGAGTCGTTTCATACCTTCGTTTTTTTTTTAGGGGAATACAGTTTTTTTTTTTTTTTTTTTTTGAGGAAGTATGAAGTTTCACATTTAGAGGAACCGCCTCCCGAGGGACAGTGGCTGTCACTGCAGTGGTCACACCTGGTCAACGGCGACTAATCAGAGCAGGTCGCTGGTCATCCAGCAGCACCTCCATCTGGTTAGTAATCACGAAAATCTTCAGTCGAAAAGTTGGGTTACCAGTTAGTAATCAACCACTTCTAATGCTAAATAACAGAGTTGAAATCTAAGCAGTTGAACTCAAAATGGACTTGATGCAATAAAAGAACAAAACACTGACAGAAATAATGCCCCCTCTGTTTTGAAAATCAAACTGTAACAGCAAACTAAGAGCCCTATTTTCAAGCTTTTAATGAAATGATAAATGGAATAAATTAACTCTTTGTAATTTTGAGGGGCGATATGAAGCTGAGCTGTCAGTTACCAATTCTGAGAGACAAAGCCAGATAAACAACCATTCAAAACACTGATTTTGTGCGAAACTGTTCAGTGTGTCTGCAGTTTAAATTTGTCTCTTGAAAATCAATGAACTCCAATTCAGAATTGCTGAAAAATAAGGGAGGTCCCCCAGACAGGAGGGTAAAAGTGGACATACTTAGGGAAAAGAACATTTGGTCACCCACATGTCTTTATTATTGTTCACTGTTTATTATCTTAGATCTCTGGTCATGTCCTGTATTTTTATACTTTTTGTAGTCATGTGTGGTGAGAGATTATTTTTCTGTCTCTGCATGTTAATGCTTTACTGAAGTAAAAGTATGTCTTAGTTGTTTAAAAAAATGTTTTCCAAGCAACAACCAGGCATGCTATTTATATATACTGTATATGGAGAGACAGGGGCGTGCTGAGGAAGTAGGCACATCCAGTGAAAACGAGGCTGGTCTTTCAAGACAGAAGTCCAGCATTTCAGTTGATAAGATGAGTCACTCAAACCTTTAGCTATCATAAAACATGTAAGATTCAGAACAGTCTAATATATCTTATATTAATATATTTACTTTAATGTTTAATATATTTAATGTTTACTTTCAAGATAACATTTCAGGAGAATTGATTTGCTATTGATATTTGAACTGATTAAAAAAAAACATTCACAGAACCCTTAGCACTAAGTTTTATTTTTTTATGAAGTACAAACTCTTCATGAGATCAACTATGTAAGCTGGATTCCTTCAGTGGCTATCATAACCCCCTTTTATTTTGTGATTCATGTTTTTTGTTCTCCCCTTGGTCTGTCCCTCTTTTCTGATTCCACTTTATCTTGATAATCCTTAACCAAATGCATCTGGAATTAACTTGTGGTTTGTTCTGCAGTAATATTTTACTTAAGGACATGGTTAAGATATCATTGATTAGTAGAATAAAAAGTGAACAGCTGAAGTGATGAATAGTATATACATGTATATATTTGGGACGAAGTATAATATGCATGGTTTTATAATTAACTATATTTATTGTCATGATGCAAGATTACATGTAATTAAAGTAGCAGAATCCAGATGAAATGGTCACACAAGCAGAGAGAGCTGGTATTGTGACTTCACAACAAAAGCAAATGTCATCCGTGTTTCAGTCTACAGAATATAATTTAGGTAGCCACAGATGAGGGTGTCTTGTTGGATTCCCAAGCTCCTCCTACCGCCCACCACAGCACTGAGAAATGTCACTAGGTAATAATTGCCATGGGGATGGCAGAGCCTGTCGAAGCTGGGGGCGGTTTGACTGAGGTCCATCATTGAGGTGTGAGGCCTGTCGCACACCAGCATCCTCCAACTGAAGCACACCATGAAACCGAGTCCAGAATTTTAAAATAAACATATTTAGTAGAATTATTATTACTATATCTATCCATCTATCTGTCTATCTGTCCATCTATCTATCTATCTATCTATCTATCTATCTATCTATCTATCTTTCTGTTTGTCTCACCTATGGGATCCTGCCATATTCCCTCTGGTTGGCATGATGTTCCTTCATTTCAGTTTGTCTTCAATGAAAATGTTTGTTTTGTTTTTCTGCCATTCGCCACAGGTTGTGGCTTTTGAAGTTTTAAATGTCAGCTGCTAAAGGTCGAAGTGTTTGAACTGTATCCTTACTCCATCCCTCTGTGGATTCAGATATTGAGCCTCACAGTGAATCACAGAGTATGATGCTGCAGTAACAGAGCACTGACATGTTGTTGTTAAAGAAAAATGAAAATAAGTATGAAACAATTGATGAAATGCTTTGCAACAGCAGGGCTGAATTGTAGTTGAAATTATGAGAATACATCCGAAATGTTTTACAAACATAGAAACTCTTTATTACAACAGTGTCTCTCACTCAAATTTTCAGCATTGTTTTTTTTTCTAAACACTTTCAAATCACTGCAGTACAATGGAAGTCATTCTTTATCTTAATCACAGCTTAAAAAACAATCTCTGAACAAGTGAAATTCCTAACACAAATGTTCAACATCATTCACAGTTTTGGATAATTAGTCATGATGAAAAGGTGTCAAGCTCAGCAAGCTATTGATTTTGGATTGGCATCGTCACTAAAACACCTTCCAAAGAAATATATCTTAGAAACCCTGTGTCCACAATACATGAGAAAGACTTATTTCAATCAAGTATTTCCACATATAATTCAGCATATTTGTCTCTACAATTGTCTATAAAATACCACCTCATTTTCTTATCAAGCTGTAAAATGTAACAAAGTCTGGACCCTTGTTTTTAATAAACCCCCAACAAACCCTTTCTGCTTTACTCTACTTACATTTTTAAAAATGTGTGCAGGAATTGCAACTGTAAAATATTTTCTTCTGCACTGAGGTACTGTAAAAGCCTTGATCACCACAGTAGTCAAAAATAACGTACACGTCTTTTCCTTAAGAACAGAACAGAAAGCAGTTACTGCATACTTGTAAAAATAAATTGGCCTCCTTGTCATGAACTTCATAACAAAATTGTCACCAATTAAAAAAAAAAAAGGCAAACACAACCAAAATTTACACAGTTTTACTTAACATAAGATACAGTTCATTACATTAAATGATGTAAGAAATCAAATTTCATTTCAATGTTCCGCAGTGCTTCATTAGAATACTGATTTTCAAGATCTATTTCCAAAATACACTAATAAGTACACCACATGGCGGAAAGCTGTGGGATCCTAAAATGATCAGCCTCGTTAGATCCGGCTTCACTTGATGTGATGTGTTTGGACAAGCACCAAAGAAAGTTTATCTGTAAACAACTTGTAGCGACTCCATGAGAGGTCCGGCCACGATATATATGTACACCTCCTAATCTAACATATTCACATTGGCTTCGGAGTCGCACTGTCATCGTCTTTGCTCAAGTACAGCCCAACATTCCTAATTTCCGGGAATTTATTGCTGTCTACTTAGATTTTCACCTTTAGTCAGTTTTTGCAAATAAAAAAATATCAGAACCGTTTAATAGTCATACGTTATCTACGTAAACCCATTAATCCAATCATAGAAGACAACACTAAAGTAAATATTTTAGAAGGAGACCATTTAAGGAGTTAGTCCCTGATTACAGATCAATAGACAGTCTGTAAACAATTTAATCCAAAAAAACACTCAGTTCCCTTCATGGAATCCAACACCTAATGAACTTCTTTGTTCTTTAACTATCCTGAAAAAAGTCCTTCTACAAGTTACATCAGAATTAATTCACTGAGTGATATACTGTACAGAGCTGAGTATTTGTCTTGAATCCTGAAATACAGTCTTTTTTTAAATGTAGCAGTAATTTCTGCAAGCAACAGTTTGAAGCATCTGAAACAGCTGCAATTTTTACTGAATCACCATGACTGTTTTCAAAAAGTTGGATGGAAACTGATGAATCGTTTAAATGGACTGAGCTACCAGATGGACAGCTTTCTACACAAGCAGAGGAACGTTTTATCTTTTCAAACTGATTTTTCAGGAAAAAGAAATTATAAACTCAGTTATCCGTATGTATGTGGTTGTTTTTCGCCTGTTCAGTCTCAATAAACTCTGAAGTCTCCTCTGCGATTTGTCCGGGGATACGGAAATCGATTGGTATGGGCTGTGTTGCCTCGGGTGGCTGGGACTGAGTCACGGGGCAGCAGGCCTCCCCCTTCGGACTGGAAGTGCTGTGAGAGTTTTGAGGATCCATGTTGCAGCCGGTGCCCTGAAGAAACTGTAGGAAGTTTTCCTCTATAGATCCTTCGCGGCTTGGCAGTCTGTCCTCCACCTCAACCCCTGCTCGACGAAACAGACAAGGCAGATGTTTGCCCAGCTCCTCTCGGATCTGTCTGTTGAGACAGCCATAAAAGAAAGGGTTGGAGGTGAAGCAGAAGTAGCCGATCCAGGTGACCACCTCCTCCAGGGAAGCCAGTGCGGCCGGTGGGCTAGCAGCCAGTGCCGAATACAGGTGGAAAGTGAAATAGGGCAGCCAGCAACACAGGAACTGACCACCAATAGCTGCCAACACTGCCGCAGCCTTTCCTCCCCCAAAAGGACGCTGTGGGGTTGCTCTGCCTGTACCAGTCCCTGTTCCGGAGCTGGTGACCATGGTGGAACGGCTGCTGAGAGACTCTGACCGCTGGCGACGCGGCGTGTCCATCCAGGTAGGCAGTGGCCCGTGGTGCATGGCAGCCACCCGAGCCACTTTGAACATGTTGCAGTAAACAACGAGGATGACCAACATTGGGCACAGGAAATAAACCAGAGTAAAGAGAACCATGAAGGCCAAACGATTTGACCCCCCGCCTGTCCAGTGCAGCGAGCAGCGCCTGTGACCCTGAGCAGGGGGAGAAGGGACGGCTCCACCACCTCCTCCCCCAACTCCACTACTCTCCAGAAGAGGAGGTCTTCCACCTTGCAGGAACCAAGCGAGTAGCGGCAGAGCAGACATTGCCAGGGCTTTCACCCATATCCCCACAAGCACAGAAGCTACCAGGCCGACAGTCATCTTCACTTCGTAGCGCATCGGGTGTATGATGTAGTAGTAACGCTCCACATTGATAACCGAGATCGACAGGATGGCAGCACTGACCAGGCACACACTGAGAAAGAGGTAGCTCCTACAGAGGGCCTCCCCGAAGAAGGCTCGGCTCGAGAGCATGCCAAGGGGCATCAGCACCAGGGCTGCCAGCAGGTCCACCATGCACAGGTGGAAAACAAAGGCAAACTTGTGGAGCTGTGGGGCCTTGGCAATGACTGCCATGACAGCCACGTTACCCACCACAGCCAGCAGATCCATGAGCAGCATGGCCAGCAGGGCTAGCGACTGGGACAGGGCCCAGCCCTCAGGTAGAGAGGAGGCAGACACGTTGGATGTGGGCGGTGGAGGTGTGTGGGAGGAGTTCCACATCGGCTCCATTGAAGGGCGGGAGGATGAGGCAGGCGAGCAGGATCAGTCACAGGCCCATCACCCATCCTTCAAAGCCAGGAAGTGCGGCCAGAAAACAGTGGCTTTGAAATTAGGTCAAAAGCAGCCTCCGTATCCAGAAGATGATGCTGCAGTCCTCAGGCAGTTCAGACTTTATGCCGTCAGTCACAACCCACCCTAAAATAAAGGAAGGAGAGAGGACAGTCAGTCGTTACTGTATGTGCTTGTGTACACATTGAGCTGGCAGGAGGTTTCAGGTCTGCAAATCTTAATTATATGAACTAATCCTGCCAGCCAGCTGCTCATGCCTGTCTCACCATGACCGCCGCTACCATGAGAAACAAGTCTCATCTCATGAAGTTTTATCAAGTATTAGCAACTCAAATCTCTTCTAAGTCTATCTCACTGATACTATAATCCACAGCCAGCCTTCGCACCAATTCACTTAAGAACATCTTGCCTCACACCTTTTTAGCAACATGGCACAAGACTGAGTGAGTGTTAGTAGATAGACATATGTCATGAAGTAGTTCAGCCACTAGAATGGATCACAGACAGAAAAAAAATATCTCATTGATGCACATGATCACTCTGACCATCTGGAAAGACTCGCATATGAACTCTGTGGAATATTTCATTGCATTTTCTTGATTTATATAATCATGGGTTGAAAATGATTAGAGCGTGGTCCTTCTTGAGCAACAGCAGGTGATAAAGATGTGTCAAGCACACATCCTGTCGTGAGCATAAGCTGATTTACCAAAACCAATTTTATCAGCGAATAGGTAATAGCCCCTTTCCATCACATCAATATCTGTCATGAGAGCTTTCATTGAATATGAATGTCCACAGAGTAATGTAAATTTGTACAACTAGCTGTTCCACTTAAAATGCAATCACAGTTTGCCAAAGGCCTTGTCTGTGTAGGTTTGAGATTCGGTGCACTGTATAATCGTGCATGTATATAAAAACAACAAAAACAAAAAATGTCTACCCACAGAAAGTCTGGACCCCTCACAGCAAATTAATAAACCAAATGTTTCATGTAGAAATGCTCATATGCTGTCACCATGTTAACTGTGCATAGCTGCTATATATAACAGACGTATTTGGCTGCTGTTGCACGAAAGTGTCAGATTCAGGAAATCCAGTTGCATGTTTGCTACCAGTGAAATAAAAGCCGAGGATGCTTTGATTACGATGATTGTAATTCTGGTTAAAAATTAAACACAAACCTTTCTTCACCTATGAATGATTGCCCTCTCTGTGCAATGCCTGTGTATCACACACAGGGGTACTCCCAGTTCAGTTTAACCCTTCTGCCTGATTTAGTCATGCCTTACTGCCTACTCATTTATGTATTGATCATTAATGCATTACACCCACTGTATGAAGCAAGGCCCGCAGTTTTTAAATCAGAACACAAATAATATGGATGTATTTGTTGCACTCAGCGGTACACAATCAGCAGAACAGAGGGTGAGGGAAAGAACAGGCGAGAAAATGTGGTGAGAAGCAGGTAGCATGATGGGAAGAAATAGAGACAAGGCAGAGAGCATTATGTACCTGAATCAGAGTATTTCCTGATGCAGCTGTCTGCTGCTTTGGTCTCTGAGGATGAAAACCTGGTTTAGCTCCCACTGCTGAGGCACACAGTGGAAATCAATCACTGTACCTTGTAAATGCTGTTGAGGTACTTCCCACTGTAAGAGCCCGTTTCTCTTCCCATGCCTTGATCCGCTTGCTGCATCCTTCTCCCCCGGATGACAACAGCTGTGGCAGCAGAGGATTTTCTGAGACGATGCTGATGTAAATGCCTGCAAACACACCAGCTCTGCCTCTTCTTTCCCCCTCCACTCACACTCAGTGACCGCAGAGATGGAGCAGGAGGCAGCGAGAAACAGGACCAGAGCTGCTGTTTCTGCAGGGTCCTAGTGTCCTTATACCTACAATACTAAGTAATATTTCTGAGAAAATGAGATGTGAACAGAACATGCCATTGCTGTATCATGAAAATCATCCTCAGCGTTATAGTGTGTTTCAGCAATAGCATTGCCTTGACAACAATATCTTGATGTTAAAAATCACAATGAACACATTTCACCATCAAGTGAATATTTCTGTTTCACTATTAAAGTTTTTGTTAATTTGTTGTACAAATAAGCCTGTAAACCCAAGTGTTGTCTGAAATTATGTGGCTCACAGAGCTGTAAGTTTATGATTAACATGTAAGGTCTTTTAATGTATTTCTTAGTTTGAGGCTAAGTAAAAATAAAATCTGAGTCAAATATAGCAGCACACTTAAAAATTCATAGGCCATTTTTAAAACTTGCTTCACAAGTGGATTTGCGATTGGAGTAACAGTGTCATATTTTTACATGACATTTTGACATCAAATATCATATTCTCTGTCCTCTCATTTAAAAACAATAATTTATCTAACTTATAGTTCTGCTTTGTTTAGTGTAATACTTTACATTTCAAGTATGTGATGAGAGTCTTGTGGAGGGCTTGTGCAGATTTCAACAGATGACCTCTAAGCGACATGTTGCTGATCATAGATATTTGCATGTTTAGAGCATGAGTAGCCCAGGAGTAGTATCTAATCCTTTGTCCTTGCTTTTTGACTGGTGTGTTCATTTTCGCCTGTCGGTAATGATCCAGGTAGGAATTCAATGGATTGAAGTGGCCTCCAGTAAAAGATTTACTGAGACAGTGAGACATTGATTAGGCAAGGCTTCAACCTTCAGCCATCCCAGCTTCTCAAACAGGGGCTCCTGTTGCCACGGTGATCTTTTTCACTTACAGTCCATCTCGTTGCTCTGTCTGCAGAGGACAATGAAATCTGGGTTATTATGGATAAGGCTACTCCACTGAAGGAGTGGGCATGGAGCCACTGAATCCTACGTGTTTTTTTTTTTTTTTCATTTGCATTTGTAAGGTTGTCTCTATGATAATACACATAACATTTGCATTTTATGGAAATCACAGTTTCCATCTCATTCACAATTAAGGAACATGCTTTATTTTCTGCCACTTTTCATGCATTGACTGAATAATGGATTTTTGTAACTGCTTTCACAGACTAAGTTAGTGTATAGATTGAGGTCTTCCGAAAGAAACAGTGGATGAAACTGTAACGACCACCAGGGGTTCATGATGTAAGTTTGCATTTAATAATGTACTTTGCTCCAAAAGTTGACAGGATTAGACAAACGTTGCTGCTTTCTTTCATGAAAAAATGTGTTCAATTTATGGTCTACTGCATCTTTTAATCTTGTACTTTTAATTGGTTTAACATGTTTTGTTTCATTTTACTGTGTTCATTTGTTTGTAACTGTCTCTGCTTTTGTTCTTCTTCCTCACCTTTTTTTAAATTGAAAACTATACATATTATGCAAACTGAATTGCACTGTTGTTGAAATTCACTATGTAAATAAAGCTGCCTTTACTTGCCATTATACAGTCCTCCACCATGTAAATCAAGAGGCAAAGTAATGTCAAATATGACTAAAGCTATCCAATTCTGTGAGCTTGTTTCTAAAAATATATATACATGTATTAAAAACCACGCAGCAGATAGAAAAACATGGTGCATTCGGGTGGAGAGATTTAATCGACAGCTCTTACTACTGTTGTCATGGTGAAGATGTATGAAGGTGTCCTGTAGCACCGAGGAGAGATGGGAATTATACATCGGCTTCTGTATCACAGAGTCTTTCTGACACTCTACATGAGTGAAACAACAATGCAGGTGTGTGATGTGTTTTAGTGCATCATTGGCATGAGTGTATAGCTGTCTGTTTGCATCAGTATTCACGTAGGGGTGTGTGTGTGTGTGTGTGTGTGTGTGTGTGTGAGTGTGTGTGTGTGTGTGTGTGTGTGTGTGTGTGTGTGTGTGTGTGTGTGTGTGTGTGTGTGTGTGTGTGTGTGTGTGTGAATCAGGTGTTGACTCATGACAAAAATAGCAGAGTCTTGCTCGGCCGGCAGCACCAATCACTGCCACCACAAATACAATGGTTTCCATGGCAACCTTGAAAATAGACTCTACATTCGCACTCAGAAATAGCAAAGGACGCTGCAATAACCCCAGAGAGCCCCGGCTGCCAATAATAACTACCCATAGATGTGGACGCGCAAATACCGACAGCACTCAGAAATAACACGGTGCCATTACATTTAGTGAAAACATCATTAGTGCTGCCTACACAAGCAGTCAGCTCACATTCAAATGCACTTATAGTACGGGTGTAAAACAGATGTGCAAACATTAAACAGCTTCATACATCATAATCATTGCTCTGACAAGTGACCATAATTGTGAATACTGACGTTTCTATGTGTTACTTTTGAAGCAGGAATATTAAGTCGATGACAATCATTAAGTAGATAATTAAATAGTTGATAAGTTGACAGATAGTGAAAATGCTATGAATATTCCACACATCTATTTTACATTTGTTCTGATCACCTTATCATTATGGTTTGCTGCTTTATATTAACAAAGAGTATTCTGCTCCCTATCAGGGCACCTGAATAATATGTTTAACTAATTGTCATCAATAAAGCATGAAAAATGTTGACAGAATTTTCTCATTATTCATTATACTGACTCCCTCGCACTCTCTCCCTCTCGCTCTCCTCTCTAAAAACACATCCTAACCAGCTTAACATTAGCCTTAATACTAACTCTAAGCTTAAAGTTATCCTAAAAGAGAGTTTTTCCTTTTCTTAGTCACTTATGCTTGCTCATGTGGAACTGTTGGGTCTTCTCTGTAACAGCAGCCTTGAAATGACCATGTTGTATTTGGCGCTATATGAATAAAGCTGAATTGAATTGAATTGAATTGAATTGTCAGTATTTTGTAAAGCCAGTTGACCAATTGACAATGTGTCCTTTTAAACATCTATCAAATATGTCATGGACAGTCACATCAATTGTACATTTGTGAGTCATCGATTAACCCTTAGCACAAGTTTATGAAATGAAAACTTTCTGAGTACTCAGAGAAAACCTGTGTGTAAAGGTTCCAAACCAATGATATTGTTGCTGTGAGACAAGCGTGCCGCCCACTACACTACCACTCGTCATATATGTGGGGGATGTTTATGTATTCACGTGGACGACTTAAGACTTTCCTCAGTCAACTGAGAAGCTGTTTGACTTGCAGTCATTTAAAGTGATATCAGTTGTGGCTGATGTGTGATTTCTGTGAATGTTTCAGTGAGAGCCCGATAAAGGGATTATCAGCATGAGAGACCCAAGAGATTGTTCAGACAAGCTCTACAACATCTGACACTGCGTACAAGCATGGAAGAAATCTCTATGCAGTCAGACTCTGAGAGAACTTGTTTGTAAAGGTAAGAATGTGTTGGAAAGGTCTCACTTGTAGATGAAGAGTAAAGTGGAAGCAGACAGTAAAATATCGAAGAATTTTTTTTCTGAGACGCTGCTCAATGATCTCACTGAAAGTTTCAGGCAGAGATTAAATATTTGGCATGACTATAAGGATTGTTCTAACGTGCCAGCACACAAATTTTAGTTAACAGAGCCAAAAATTACCAAAAAAGAATCATCTTCATACAGATAAATATTTTATTGATGCAAAAAAAAACGTAGAAGAATGTTATTTTTGATTGTTTCTGTTTAATTTAATTCATTTAAAACTATTTGTAATCTATATGTTGCATTACATTATTTGTGTTTCTGAATTCATGAAATGCTGTGTGTTATTTGTAAATTCTTAAAACTCTTCCTTTTAAATTATTTCCTGAGCTGGTTTTTGCAGGACAACGGCTAGACATGAAAAATGTGTGACTGCTACTGTAACTTATGAATGTTCATGATATATATTTTTTTTACTTTTGTTGCATAATTATAACACATATTTCACTCATAAAGTTTAGAACCTCGTGTCTTTACATCAACTGTAGTATTTTTCTTACTGACACATTTATTCTACAGGCTCAGTCTAATCATCAGAGCCCTGAAAATGCTTGTTATGCCAGATGGTGGCAGTGTGTCCACTCTAATGGACACTGCGGCACAGAAGCTGCCTGCACCAAGATCTGTTTTACTGTGCCTTTGAAAAATAGCATCAGCACAACATACACATTTAAAAAGACCATTTAGAAGACAACTGTGGAACATGTATTTTTAACAGACAACTGGCTTAGTGCTAACCTAACCTGGCACATGGCACAAGTGGTGCACATGTGTGCAGGTCATTTCTTTTTTTCTTTTTTCATTTCAAGAAAATGAGAACGACACAGTCATAGAGACACTGTTCACACAAAAAAAACTTAAATAGAAAATTACATCTGTTTGTATTTATTTACCCAGGAAATATGTCTGTGTCTAAGTGTCTGTTGTTTCTTCCATATTCTCTCTCTCTCTCTCTCTCTCTCTCTCTCTCTCTCTCTCTCTCTCTCTCTCTCTCCCTCTCTCTCTCTCTCTCTCTCTCTCTCTCTCTCTCTCTCTCTCTCTCTCTCTCTCTCTCTCTCTCTCTACTTTGAATCAATGTAAGACACTTTATAGATTTAAACATTGTGGGGGAAAAAAATCTTCATAAGTGAAGAAAACTCAATTTTGACAATGACTTGCAGCTTATAAAGAATATTTACAAGAATACTAAAAAAATAAAATATTTAATGCAAAAACAGCACAAAGACCAGAAACATTTGATAAAAGGCAATTCATCCAGAGGGATCTTCTCACTCTGAAGCACGGGTCCTAACCATTACATTACTGTCCAAAACATATTTCCTCACGATCATCTGAAGATTACTGATATGAGTATTAACACAGTTTTTTTAACAGCTTGATGAACCATGTATCTGGCTTGGCATGAATGAAAACACTTTAAAATCAAGACAGCATAAGCCAGAATTAGTCTATGCGTTGCATAAAAGTGAAGCCATTTAATGTTTGACACAGCAAACTGATGTGACAGTTTGACTTCAGAAGACTCAACATTTGCTGCAAAACATCTACCGTACATCTGCTCATTTTCTTGTGGTGGGCAGCGGGCAGCTCCTGTTTCATGTCAGTCTGTTAATGGAGAACTCTGTGCTCCTTTCAATATTACCTTAACCTGCTGCTGCTGCCCCAGAGCCGCGCCTCATTTATAATTCACAGGAGAACAGTAAATCTCCCGGGACCAGAGGGACCATCCACCAGGCTGCCGCCTAAATCAGCCCTGCTGTCTGCAGCGACCCAGCTGACTGCACATGGAGCCTTTGTGGAAAGGTTGCTGTGACAGTGTGAGGTGAATTTGCTCTGTAGCTTAAATCAGAACTGCCGGGAGACAGCGTGACCAGAGACTCTGCACTGGAAAAGCTAAATTCATTAGGGAGAGTCAATAAGCACAGAGTGAACATTGGAGAGAGGGGTCAATGCTGTGTTTTGCAGGGCTGCAAGAATCTCACTGGCCCGAGACCGGTGTCAAGGATTGAGGGAGGAATCAAAAGGCTGGACACCACAGATGGAGAGATCAGAGATGTCTTTACTGAAGACCCGGGTAAAAGGGAGGTGGAGCATGTAGCCAGCAGATGTAGCTGTACAGACAAAAGTCAGAGGTGGAGGCAGGGGTGATGGAGAGCTTGCAGAGGTGTAGTCGTGCATGCAAGGGTCAAAAATCCAACACTGGAGAACAGTGGAGAACATCTGGGGTCGCAGTATGAAGAACCAAGAAAAACAGACATCCCTCGATTCCCCCTGAGTACCTTCAGCTCTCCAGCGGGATCTAAAGCCACTCCCACACCAAATCAGACATATAATCTCTCCAATGGGTTGTCTTTCTCAAGTATCTCCAGGGTGGTATCCCTTATACCACCAGAGTCTTGTCATGAGGAGTTTTTTGGTTACCCTTTTGACACCTCTACATGGGAAATGGGATGAAGATGTCCCAAAGGTCCCAAGCCCTGCCACCTGTGAGGGAGCCTTGTCTCTGAGGTTCAGGAGATCCTCCACCTGCTGATAGTATCCTCATCAGAGATCAAAAGTTGTCCTCCCTCCTGAGCCACCAGACGTAAGCCCTTTGAGGGCGACTGTGAGTTCCTCTCCGGACTCTACTACCTCCTTATGTGCCGGTTGCAGCTGTGGACCTTTTTCCTGCTGATACATGAGAGTCCCCTGCACAAACCAAGTCCTAAAGGCCTTCGTTTTTCAGCTTAATGGCCCTCCAGACCACTTGTGTCAGCCAGTACACTTTTGAAAGGCACAGGCAGGCCTGTAACTGCATTTCATTGAAGTGCCTCTAACATTAGAGGTCTTTATCAAGTCCACTTGGATTCCATGTCCCGAAGCTTCTCTGGGTGAATTAAATCCTTGGGCCTGTCAAGTCCGACTTGCACTCTTTGCTGCCGTCAAAATTCACCATTTAACCAGTTGATTCTCATGAGCTACTTGGTCACTGGACACTGGGAAGCATCACTCCCGAGCCTGGCTTTAAGGGGGAGTCTCAGCGGTCCCTTTTTGGGAAGTTTACCAGATTCTTTGTTTTCCTTTTGCATAGGGTTCTGTTGGGTGTGTTTGTCCGGTTCTTCCCTCCAGACCTTTCCCTCTTGCATGCCTCTGTACCAGAGGCACAATGCTCCTGGCAGTGTAGCTCTGGAAGTCACTTGACTATGCAAACCTTTTCCGCCACAAGGCCACAACCTGGGGAGGGACATATTGTTATGTATTTGTCAAACAACGAAAAAAAAAACCTTGGCTGTGAAGTTGTCTCACTTGCAGAATAATGCATACTTGATGTTCGAGTGACCCGTTGTACAACATACTGTATATGGAAGCTTGAGGCAGGGTTTCTTGCTCCCTAACAGAACTCGTCAATAGTGTGGTTAATTTGTTTGTGTCGGTGTTGACTGCAGTGGAAGCCTGTCAGACAGAGGAATAAATCAAAAACAGGCGCTGGCTGCACAGGAACTGTTCAGCGCTCTGCTAATGATGAGAAATTACTGATCCTCAGATCCGTGCCACATTATTAAAGCGGAGGCTGCAGATGCATTGTTCTAACTTAGTCGACCTCACATGCATGATGCATATTGTTCTGCGAGGTGACAGGCAATTCTCTCATTTGTTTATTTATTGGTCAGTTCTTTTAATAAATTGGAATTTGTCAGAACAATTCTATTTTGTAATAAATACAGTGTTTCTGAAGTTATACATAAGGAAATAATTAAGATTAATTATTTTTCTGAAATAAATGTAATCATCCTTATTACAGCTGCACAGATGAAAACATCCTCTGTAATTCATAACGTTCATAATGATATGGTAATTGTTACAAGGAAGGTTCCTTTCAAATACTGAACAAAAGGATAATGATGATAACAGCAAATGGCTCAAGTCAGGCTTCAGTATTAATGAGCAGATTCATAATGCGGCACAGATTTCCTCGTTTTCAGAACTTCATTTGAACGTATCTCTGACTGACACCCTAATCATCCAGATCTCCACATCTCCATCACATCCTTGAAACCACGAATTATTATGCATCAGTGTTTAACAGTTAGGTTAGTTTGCAAAGCAAATGTCATCAGCAACAGAAACTAAAATAATAAACTCTCTCTTTCATAACCATGTAGGTGACATTTTTCCTTGTTGCTGTTTCTGTTTCCTGTTGTATTTTTTTGAGAAAAGGTCAAACTATCTTGACTCATTCAGGTCCAGATTCTTTTCTTCTTTTTTTGCTAACATAAAAAAACAATAGACTAAATCTTTGGGGTTTTCCTGAAACTTGTAGGATGCCAGCAAGTGTCAGTACCTCTGACCGAGACCTCATGATGGAGCTTGATTCTTCTTTCAAGTTCTGCATGTCACAGTTTGAACTTCTCGGTTAAGCACAATGTCAGATGTTGCATCTTGACCCTTTGAATTCTGCTGTAGTCACAGCTTTCCTTTCTATTTCTTCATTTTGGCTAAATTACTGATCAGTGACTGTACTGAAGCTGAATTGACAGGATGTTACATGGTTAGCAGACAGTGTGTTGTTTATGCTGAAAAATTCACTTCACAAAAACTGAGTATCATGAGTATTCATGCTGTTTTCTCCTGGTCTCCTGTCCACATACACTCTGAAGAGTCCAAATAAATCCAATGACTGTTTTCTTAATCATGAGACGGACAATATTGATGTGATGCTGCACGAGGAACTCTCACTGTTTGCTTCATCTGACATTATTTAATTGCTGACCTTGGCAAATACCATAATGAAACCTGCTGACAATTTCATGTGTGCATGTTTTTTTTTTGTTTTTTTTACCTGCATGAGGGTTTCAGGGCAAGGTGACCTTGTGTGCTCCATGGACTGTTAATGATGTGGTGCAGCCAGACGCGAGCTGGCTGGTCATCTGTCATGTCGGTGTGTAAATTGCTGCTCTTTTCACCTTCAGCTTCAGCGCGTGAAAACAGTCCCAGTGTGTGTCTCGTCACATTTGTCTGCGCTGCTACATAGAAGTGTGTTTAGGACAGACTGACTTATCACAGTCCGGAAGACGTGGGTGTGTTAAGAACGGTTGCATCCCACTCAGGGGAGGTCCTGCTTTTGTGCATGATGCTGCCCTGCTAGTTTATTGAGGAAACCTAATGGAACTGAGCCATCAATAATTTCCTTGTGCTCTCACTGCAGTGACAACTCATAAAAAAGGAATATTGCACTCTGTTTGGCCTCCTCCACTCCTCTGGGGATGTTCACCATTCCCTCCCTCATCAATCTCAGTTATAGTGCCATTTCAGAAGGTTTCCTTTGTGTATAGCTGCTACAGTGCAGAAGCCCTTCGTGCTCAGTATTTATTCCTTTGCTTCAGCACCTCCTGCTAATTTTCCTGCTTTGTTCTCTCCGGGTTTCACCTGTACGTCTCCCTGATGCTGGCTGTAACCTCCTGGTGAAACACACGCTGCTCTGAACTCTCTGCATTGATCTCTCACGCTGGGCTGCATTCACATCACGTCCTGTGCTTAAGACTGCTGCAGCTGCAGTTCACACACACAATGAGTGTTTGCCCTGTCCTTCACCACAGTAATAAAGTGATCCAGGAGAAAATGGCTTCATTATTCAGGACATCATATCTGTGACCGGCTTCCTGCAAATTGAAGGAGGGGAAATTAAACTATCCCCAAGGACACCTATGTGTTCCTAAAAATGATATAGATAATCGTGATACTGACGGCTTATTTAGACTATAATAAAGAAAATGATCACAGTCAGGTTTCAATTTTTCAGCTTAATACACACATTTCTATAATTTCTCAGTGGTCAGTAATCACAGAGAAGATTTTTACACTCATCATTTAATGTTCTTATTAAAGAAGATTACAGTGATGATTGTTAAAGCAGGGTTTGTTGTTCATGCTCTGTCTCTTAAAATGTTATTTCCTTCTATTTATTTATTTTTTTTTACAGCAAACTTTGTGACAAAAACAGACATTCAGTTTTGGTTTACTAGCTGCTGTTTTGCAACTCAGTGAATTTATTGGTGCACCTGCTCTGGATGAAGTTAGAGATAATGGAATAAATGAGATATATTAGAGTAAATTGGAGGGAGTGAGAGGGAGAGAGAGAGAGAGAGAGAGAGAGAGAGAGAGAGAGAGAGAGAGAGAGAGAGAGAGCGAGAGAGGAAACATGAGACACACCCCCGGCTCTGCTGTTTGCGCCCCTGAAGATCAACTATCAGATGTTTGCGTGTCCTCAGCAGCGGCAGCAGCAGCAGCAGCTCTTCCGGTCACTCGGAGCCGCAGGCGGCAGCCTCTGGTCGCTGCTGTGGGAAAGACGAAGCGACTGGACTGTGACAGACTCCGCCTGTCCTCCTCCTCCTCCTCCTCCTCCTCCTCTTCCTCCTCCTCCTCCTCCTCCACCTCGCAGCTCCAGACCGGGCAGAGCTGGAGCTCTTCTGCCGGGACACATGTGTCTGACACAGTGAGGAAACAGCGGGATGCCGGTGAAGAGGTAAAATCAAACTAAACGCGCCAGTGATGATTTTCTCTGTAAATGCATGGCTTTGTTATCAATGTCCTTCATGTGAATTTATATTTTCCATCCGCAACTTTTTGATGACACATCTTTTACGCACCATTTGAGAGTTTATACTTGTGACTTTGCGTCATTTCCATCCCATTAAAGCCTTATGTGCTACCGTCATGTTACATTTTTATTCTCTTATTGATCTCATTGTTCACGGTATGTTTACAGATCCAGAGACAATCCTTCAGTTTCTGATCACACCATGATGAGGGGCTCAGCCTGCATCTCTCAAGCCCCTTCAGGACGATCGAGAGGAACGAGATTCCTCCCGGTGTTGCTTCTGACTTTGTTGTTGTTGCCGGTGGCCGTTCATGGGCAGTTGGTGGGAGGACCTCTGGACTGCCACAAGACCTGCGTGTGTGCCAGCAACATTGTCAGCTGCTCTAAGATGAATTTGTCCAACGTTCCCACCGCGCTTCCTAAATACACCGCTGTCCTGGACCTCAGCTTCAACTCCATCAACAAGCTGCGGGCTGAGTGGACGACCGTCAGCCTCAGCAAGCTGCACAGTCTGCTACTGAGCAACAACGGGCTCACCTTCCTTTCCTCCGAGGCGTTCATCTATGTGACGAAGCTTCGTTACCTTGATCTTTCCTCAAACGGGCTCCGCCAGCTGGACGAGTTCATCTTTGAGCCGCTGGAGCAACTGGAGGTGCTGATGCTCTACAACAACCGCATTTCCCAGATAGATCGCTCGGCCTTCGCCGGCCTGAACAACCTGGAGAGGCTCTATCTGAGTCAGAACCAGATCTCGCGCTTCCCCCTGGAGCTGGTGAAGGAGCGAAGCCGCCTGAAGGCTCTGAGGCTGCTGGACGTCTCCTCCAACCGGATCAAAGCCATGCCGCTGGATGAGCTCCAGGCTTTGCCCGCCTGGATCAAGAATGGCCTGTACTTCCACAACAACTCTCTGACCTGCAGCTGTGACCTGTACGACCTGGTGGTCCGCTGGCAGCTCAAGGAGCTCAGCTCCGCCGTGGACTACAAGAGCAGTCACACGTGTGTGATACCGGGCCGACACCAGCAGAAGGAGAAGGTGGCTATAACGGATCTGGACAGGATGCATTTGAACTGCAGTGAGGTGAAAGTTCGGGACAAAGAAGCCTATCTGAACCGGTACCTGGTCCTGGACTGTGACACCAGGCAGAAGGACATGGAGAAGAGATGGGTCCTGCCGGGGAACATCCCACTGTCTCAAGAAAACAAGACCTATGAGATGCTGAAGGACGGAACCCTCCGGATCGGACCGCTGAAAGCCGAAGACTCGGGGGTGTACACCTGCTACGCTTCCAGCGACTCCCTCAATGAGACCATTTATGTAACCGTGGTGGTGTTCAACTCCACCCTGAGCGGAGGGCTGGAGAACATAAAGACGGCCTACACCACCCTGGCGGGATGTCTGGTCAGTGTCGTGATGGTCCTCATCTACCTCTACCTGACTCCCTGCCGCTGCGCCGGCTGCCCGGGTCAACACTCGGATAAACTCGCCTCGAGAGACAGTCTCCACTCTTCCAGCGCCAGCCTCTCCAAAGCACAGGAGCCGCCGGGCCCAGAGAGGGTGGAGAGCGGAGGAACCCTGTACAGACACGTGGCTTTCGCCGATCCCAAAGACCTGCTGGAGCAGAACGGCAGGCTGAATCCGATCGGCGAGGAGGACGAGGAGTGTCTGGGAGAGAGAGGAGAGAGGAGGAGGTCTGACGCCGGCTCCGTCAGCTCCGATACCCCTATGGTGGTGTGAAAGTCCGCAGCAAGGTAAAGTGATAGCGGCATGCTGCTCCTTTGCTCTGAGTCTGAGCAAAACACAAACAATAGCATCTTCCAAACAAAGCTTCAGTGAATGGCACTGTTCCAGTAGCATGTACTGTTGGTAAGAAATCATTTATCACTGTCTCAATGAAACCGGGAAGAAAGAAACCAATATTCTTTCAGCACCTGAAAATCTGCTTAAAACACGGTAACAGTATTTCATTTAAAGAATGCATTTGATAGAGAACTGAAAACTAAATTATCTCTCTTATGAAACATTTTGTTTAGGATTTCGTTTCATGTAAATCTTTGTCTCTATAAACTACTTTTCTGTGCAGGTCAGACAATATTCTAGCAGTTATAAATAACTGAGTTTTATGAAAATGCTTTATAGATATAGACATTACTGCAATTAACTAATTACAAGGAAGACAACATAAAAACATGTTTGTTTTTAACTCCTCAGTCTCGTTTGCGTCTGAACATCCAGAGGCTGCATGTTAAACTTACAGGATCACGGCACTGCAGAGTTCTGAAATGTTGGATTGTAGTTCCTGCTTTAAAGATGAGTTCATTTTTATGCAAAGCTTGCACAGCTCACTTAATTATTACTGCAGGTTGTTGGATACTGATGCTGTATGTTACATTCCTGTTTAATTTGGTTGACCTTCAGAGGAGACGATGCAGTAAAGATTAATCTTATGCAATTCTATCTGTTCAGTTAATCGTAGACGTGAGTGTGATTTGATGTTCGAGTTGCAATATGCGTTACTGTGGCCTTCTGTTGAAGTGCTTTTAAACACCGCTTTGACTAAATGTCATAAATAGGCCTTTTTTTTCATAACAAGTCTTTTTGCACTTGTCAGAATCAAAAACTCTTCCACTGTGTTGCTCGACTCTTCACAGCATTTATCCATTTTGATTTCATGATGATGAATTTGAAATGAGTGAAACTGAACAAGAGGAAGTGAGCATTCGATGCTGCTGCAGTTTTTCACTTGGTTCACTTGCTTGCTTTATCAATATGGGCATCATAATTGACTGTTATGAGAGAAAAGTGAAAAACGCATTCATTTAGATAAGAGAGTGCAGCGTAGCTCCAAAAGTACAGAGATGGATGTTTGATTTTTTTTTTTTTTTTTTTGTCTGTGCTTTAAAAAAAAAGTCTTATTTTGTTTAGAACATGCAGTTGTGGTTTGTAGTAGGTTTACTTGGATTATCGAAACATTTAGCAACAACATACATGGACAGTTTAACAATGTAGAAGTTGAACAGACGGATGTGGAACAACCGTCCAGCTGGCGCCTCCGGCTCGCGCCGTACTCCAGACTGCTCCCTCGCTGGAGTGGGACGGATCCCGTCCTTCAAACCGACACTTGTCTCAGATCGGTGAACGTGGTATTGTCGATCGTTCCATCATGAACGGCTGATGATCCCTCGAGTGTTCATTCAGTTCGAGGTCAGGGCTGCTGGCGGGACTCGAGAGTCGGAGCCTCAAATCACCAGTCGATATCAGAGCAGGCTGTTTGTCTTTGGGAGAGGAGATTTGGCAAATTGTGCCTGGATTTATCCAACATGCTCAGATCTGCTGCTCACCCCACAAATGGATGCTCCTCACAAATGTGGCAGAGTTTAAGAGGGAAAGAAACTGGCTTTCCACTAGTAAAGGATTTACTGCCAAAAATAATTGTTGCAATCTGGGGGGAAAAAAAATCCATCAAACAGAAATGTTCTCATGTTTTATGCTCCTTTTAATTTTGAAATCAAACTTCTGATCAGCTTTTGATTTCAGTGTATTGTTAATACAGTGAAATGATACAGCGTTAGGGCCTGAATCTGCTTTAAAAGCTGAGCCTCAATATTATTGCTCTGGCATCTG